>NC_050582.1:48598713-48816770 GCF_011100635.1 Trichosurus vulpecula | reverse complement strand
GCACCCACTTCCAGAGTTGTCATGAGGATCAAATGAGATAATGCTTGCAAAAAAGCACTTAGCACAGTGCCTGGCACATATTAGGCTCTATATAAACACTTATTCCCTTCCCTTCCTTATCTTGCTGAGGAGAGACTCAGAAAGTTTAAGTGGCTTGCTCAGGGTCACACAATTACCAAGTGTCAGAGGCACAGTCTGTGCCAAAGTCTTCCTGACTCTACCCACTATGGTACATACCCACTTATCTCTGTGTCAGGCCCAGCACTGGAAGCCTTAGCTCCAGACCTTTCCCTTTGGGGTGGGGTGAGATGCCCTGGTGACTGCTGTGAGCTGTACTTTGGAGATGGACATAATGCTATCAATTACTGCAATGAGCCAAAGCCAAATGTGCCAGATGTACTCTGGCCTCGGGGAAAGAGTCCTAGGTGAGCAGTCAGGAGACCAGGGTTGCAATTCGGGGCTGTGACAACTCTCTCTGGGTGTCAATTTCCACATCTGTGAGCGGAGAATTATCTTACCTGTTTTATCTACACCACACAGCTGGCACGAGGACTGATTCTTCTTAAAATGCACTTGAATTTTGAAAATACATAAAAGCATGACAACCACAGTCTACAGAACTCTGCTCATCAATTTAATATTCAACAGCATTTCTGTAGCTCATTGGCTGTTTGACCTTGGGGAAGTCATTAGCCTTCTCTGGACCTCAGTTTTCTCATTTTGTAATGAGAAAGGGCGCAATTTGTAAGATGTGTATTCTCGGGGAGAACTCTGGTCACTAGGATCCTTACAGCTGCGTGGTTCTAGGATTCTCTTTCCCAGAGACTTTTGAGGATGAGCAGGCTGTATGTGTGGAAGAGGGAGTGGGGGAGGAGTGGTTGTGTAACTTCCTTCCTGGATGCCAGGGAACAGACCAGGCAATGCCGGGAAGTGGGCCAACCAGTTCTGGGAATCTGCGGAATGAAGGAGTAACTCAGGAGAAAAATACTCTGTCGGAGACTCGGGAGTCTCTCGGACAATTTGGGAAAGGCCCCAGGAAAGAAGGGAAATGGTGAGCCTGCTAGGGAAGGAGAAGGTGGAGGGGACAGCCAATTCTCGGAGGGCAGGAAGGCTAATGAATAAGGAGGGAAGAAGAAGGAAAATGCAATTGATCTTTGATAGGCAGGAGACCCAGAATATAGCCTTGAGTGCATCCCCTTCTCCCTATTTCCACAGTCACCACCCTAGTTCAGGCCATCCTTACCTGTCTTCTGTTCTACTGCAAAAGCTTCCTAAATGATCTGGCTGCCTCATGTCTCTCTCTCCTCTCCAGCATACCTGCCACTCAGTTGATGAAACACTTTGCCAAGGTGCGGATTTCTCTCTGTCACTCCCCTACTGAATAAACTCCAGTAGGTCCCTATCACCAAATAGAAATTCCTCTGTTTGGCATTTCAAGTTCTTCAGAACTTGCCTTCATCCTACTTTTCCAGCTGTCTCCCACATCACATTACTCCCCTCCACAGAGACTTTTCTCTAGTCAGATGGGCCGTGTCGCTATTCCTCTTATGTGAGATGGCCATTGTGGCAGCAAACTATCTTGAGTCTCCGTGTCTTTTCTGAGGCTGCATTCTCCCCACCTCCACCTCTTGGAATTCCTGCTTTACTGCTTAAGGCCCTTCCTGGTTCTCCTAGGGGCCAGCTGCCTCCACCCCCCCATTACCTTATATCTGATTTGTATGTGGTACATGCACCTATGTACATACATTTTGCCCCACTCATTAGAATGCAAGGTTCATGAAGGCAGGGACTGTTTCATTTTCGTCTTTGTATTCCTGGGCCTAGCATAGTGCCTGGCACAGAGTAGATAGAATAAATGCTTGTTGGTTAATCTAGCTGTCAGAGAAACATCTGAAAAAGTTTTCTCTTGCCTATGCAACCAAAGGGGTGAACATTCTTGGTAAGTCTGGCATGAAGCAGAGCCTTGAAGGATTACTCTAGACCTGAGCTAAGGTTGGATAGGCAGGGAGGTGACAAACTGGAGGGCCTTGACTGACAAGTAAAAGAGACTGGGTCTTACTCAGTAGGCACAAAACCTATGTCCAAGAGTGATTAGTTGGGCCACAGTGTGAAGGACAGAATGGAAGAATTGAAAGTGGAGGCAGACAGCAGTTATATTAATTTCACTATGAAGAAAGACCCGTAAAGGGGCAAGGGGGCTGGGGGGTTGGGGCACAGATGGAAGAGAGGCAGAATTGACAGGACATGGCAACTCATCAAACATGGGAAGTGAGGGAAGAGGAAGAGCCAAAGATAACCTAGAAATTTTGAACCTGGGAGACTGGGTGAATAATAGTGCCACTTCCAAAAACAAGAAACACAGAAAAAAGACCAAGTCTGAGAGGGAAGATGTTAACTTCTAGACATGCTGAGGTAGAGGTCTTGCCAGGACATCCACTTTGAGATGTCCAAAAGGCAAATGGAAATGTGTACCTGTAGCTCAGAAGGAGGGGCTAGTCAGGGCTGAAGGCTAGAGACTGACCTGTACAGAGATGACAGGGGAAGCCATCAGAGTACATCTCTCGATGTGTCATTGAGTCATTAGCTCTCATTTGGCCAGTTCTAAGTTATTATCTTCAGTAAGGCTTTGTACCTCTTTTTCCAAGCTGTTATTTCCTTTTTTCATCTCCTTCTTTCCCAGGTCTTGCCTCATTTCCAATTCTGCTTGTTTATGGTTGAGAATATCAGTAGACTGCTCTCTGACTCAGTCACTCTCGGCCTACTAAGAGGCTTCCTTTTGGCCACGGTGCTCTACTCCTGGGATCAGTACAGAAGGGCCCACACTCAAAAGTGCTCCTCTCCACCTTGAATCGGTGACCCGGAACTGGGTGGTAGGAGACAGAACTGCACCCAAAGTCTATCTAGGGATCCCATAGAATTTCCTTCTGCCTCAGTGATTTACCTACTCTGTCGGTGCCTAGGCACTGGAGTACTTCCTCTTGCTATGCACTTCCTGGCTAGACCCCTTTCTCAGTGTCTGCAAACCCATCTCCCTAATCCACCCTGGGCTACAAAAGTGACTCATTGGGACTTTTCCTTGGCTTTACCAATCCGAGTAGGAGGTGCAGGAGGTGTAGGAGGCTGGCTAGACTCTGATGCTTCCTCTCACTCTGCCATGATTGCCATTAGAATGGATGAATCAATCAAGCATTTAAGAAGCACCCATGCGTCTGGCATTGAACTAGGCAATGGGGAGGCAAAGACAAATGACATAGTCCCTGCTCTTGAGGAGCTTATATTCTATCATATGTAAGATAGATGGATGAGACAGACAACAGAGAAAGTGTGCAAGAGATGGGAAGAGAGGAAAGGACAGAGAAGTGGGAAAAGGAGATCCAGTATGGGAGTTTATAACCCCTTCAGGGGTCTGCGGACAGATTTCAGTGGACCTGTGATCTATATCATAATTTAAAAAATTCTAATTCATGAATTATATTTCAATACAATTGGTTTCCTTTTTTCTGAGAAGGGGCATATGACATACAAAAAGGTAAGATCCCTTGAAATAAAGTGAAAGATCAGGGAAGCCAATGGAGGAGAGATTATCAGGGAGGATGGGGTAGTTTCTTGAATCTCCAGCTACCCCAGCGAAGGTGTTCCAACCTCACCGACTTCCTACTCGTCCCACTTTTCACTGGCTCCCCTTTCTGACCTCTTCAAGTGAACGTTCCCCTATAAGCTCTGTCTACGGACTCCTCATCTCCTTCCATTTTGTCTCCATTGGCAGCTTTGTCCACTGTAAGGCCTTCGAGCTACCCCTGTGAAAGTCAATGTGGGTGCCCCCACAGTGATACACCAGGGACTGTTGGGTCATGCTAGATATGGCCCATCTGTGTACCCTGCTGCCCACCTCGGGCCTACAGGACCACGGTGAGAGTGCTTATCCTGCACTGGCTGTCTGGCCCATGATTTTCCCTTAACTTTTACCCAGTCATCTTCACATCCAAGCTGAGCTGACCATATAATTACTGAAGGGAACAGTTCCAGGTCTGACTTAAGCAATTAGAACTTGAATCTGTGAGCAAACTCAGAGGGCCTTTCAGCTCAATGTGCTAACGGAAGCAGGTGGGGTGTCTTTTTCTGACAAGCAGAGTCAATGTTTATCTCAGGTTTGACTGCTATTTTAGAATAACTGAAAGAAGGATTGAATTATTGTTCTGTGAAAAGATGTGATTTGAGGGAACTGCCACATATTATGGCTTCTTTGTATCTAGTCCTTCCTGTAAAGGCTCCTATTTCTTACATATTCTATAACCTGTCTCCTGACAAGATGCAATAAAGCAACATTTTCAGCATTAGATTTTCTGTAGGTAAAATGAAATAAAATGTCCTGGACTTGAGTAGCTAGTGCACTCAAGTACATTCTATATTCTTGAAGAGGCTAGAAGGAAATACTACAACAGTTTTCAGCCCTTGATAATGGGTTTGGGGGGGGCGTTATAGAGAACAATGATATGGACTGAAAAGATCATGTAAACGTGTAAATTATTACACCACTGAGACCCCACTGACCTAATTATATCCAGAACTAAGGTCAATATTTTCTTCAATATATTATTTATAAGGCTCTTATTACTACTGCCTCTACAATTATACTAAGTCCTCCCCCTCCAACACACACACACACACACACACACACACACACACACCCCTCTGAGTCTCCATTTCTGCCTCCATAAAATGGTGATCCTAATACCTCTAGTATCTGCCTTGCAGAGCTGTTGGGAGGCTGAAGTGAGAATATCCATAAAGTGTTGTATAGACCTTAAAATGCTATAACATTATCAGAAATTATTTGTCTTCCAAATATCCTTTGGTGCAGACCCTTTCTCAGCATTCCCAAGGTAGCACCTTAGACCGATGCTTGCCTTATTGCTAGATTTCTATAAAAGCCTCCTATCTGGTGGCCACGACTCTGGTCTCTCCCTCTTCAAATCAATCTTTAATACCCAGACTCTTCTTTCTCTTCATGGTTTTCAAGGCCATTGCAGCTGTTTACATTTGCTGGCATTTCCCAATGTGCTTGCCACACAGGCTAACAAACACCACTGCTCAGCCTCCAGTGCCCTTATGTTCCTTTCTATTCATCAGAATTCTCAGTGTTGGAACCGATCACTTGGGTCATTAGGTCCAAATGAAAATTGTGAATGCTCTCTAGAACATCCTTAAGAAAAGATAGTACTTCTTCTGCTTAAAAGTTACTAGTGAGAGGGAACTTCACCACCAACCAGGGCAACCAATTTTACTTTTGAATTCTGGTTGTGCCATGGACCCTTGTGGCAGTTTTGTGAAGCCTAACGACCCCTTCTCAGCATAATGATTTTAAATACATAAGATAAAATACAGAGAATTACAAAGGAAACCAATCACACTGAAATAGAGTATATCTTCAAAACCAAAACCAAAATACAGCTTCACAGATCCCAGAGAAGGAACTCCTGGGATAGATCTAATTGTTAGGAAGTTTTCTCTATATACTGAATCAAAATTTGCTTTGCTGACTTATATTCAGCGGCCCAGATTCTTCCCCTTGGGGCTATGCTGAAAACAATATCTATCCTCTCAGTTTAAGTGCAGCTTCAGACACCTCCCAGCTGCTGTGAGCCTGGGCAACTCATTTAAACCTCTGCCTCCCTCAGTTTCTTCATCTGTAAAATGGAAATAATACTTCTGATTAAAAAGAAATACTATTCATAAAGAACTCTGCAAACCTTAAAGCACTATATGAGTCCTAGCACTCAATATCTTTTTATTCTATACTTCAGCACTTCACATACCATGTTCTCCTTAAATTTTCTCTTTTCCAGGAAAAACAGACCATTTAAGTGATTTTCATATGGCTTGATCTTGGCAATATGTGGTAAGAGAGCCCTGGCCTTTGGAGCCAGAAAGACATGAGTACAAGTCCTGTGCCTCTACTTACTACCTGTGGAACCTTGGGTAAGACACTTTTCTGAGTCTCGTTTTCTTCATCTGCAAAATGCAGATAATAATACCTGTTTGGATGTTAAAGCCCTTCCTCCTGTCCTGACTACAGCTTCCCTCTTCCAAGCTTATTATATGTCATTCCCCTTCATGCATGCCTGTCTTACTTCTTGCTGGTCAGTCATTTTCAGTAGTGTCTGACTCTCTGTGACCTCACTTGGGGTCTTTGCCAAGATCATGGAGTAGTTTGCCATCTCCTTCTCCAGCTCATTTTACAGAAGAGGAAACTGAGGCAAACAGGGTGAAGTGACTTGTCCAGGGTCACACAGCTAGGAAGTGTCTGAGGTCAAGTTTGAACTCAGGAGGATGAGCCTTCTGATTCCAAGTCCAGGGCTCTATCCACTGTAGCGTCACCTAGCTGCCTCCTACACCTGCCCTGCATGGGCCGATAAAGTTGGCTAGCTTTCTGTTTCCCTATAGATGACATTCTACCTCCAGTCTCTGTACCTTTGTCAAGGCTGCGCCCACTCTTCCCCCCACCTCTTAGAATTCCTAGCTGCCTTCAAAGCTCAGATCAAGTGATACCTCCTATAGGAAAAATGTGCATGAAATTCTGAACCCAACTTTATATTCTTCCCTATTAAACTGCAATTTAGTGGCTTTAGCCCCTTCTTCCACCTGCTGAGATATTTTTGTATTGTGACTTTGCCATCGTAATCTATTATCTGTTCCTTCTAGCTCCAGTTCCACCTCTTCCATGAAGCCTTCCCAAATGTTCTATGCTTCCTGTGACCTTACAATCACCCTTAGAGTTAACCACTGACTTGCTCTCTGTTTCATTACATAAGCCTTTTCATTTCCACTCAACTGTAAATTCCATAAAAGCCCAAGTCACAACTGATACTCTTCACAGTCCCTGCTGAACTTAGCCCAGTCCTAGGTATATAACTGGTATGTTTTGTGGCACACAGAATGACTGTTAAATAGAGCCATTGTTTTAACATTTGGCTTAGCTAAAGTCAGAGATAATATGACATTCCCATTACTATGAGTTATTTTTACAAGTACAATAAGGCTGAAACTTCCATTGGTTTTAAATGATCCGAAATATTTATCTAAACTTGGGCTGGGTCCATTTGGCTACTAAGAGACTGGTAAACTGCCACCTCATAATAAATTATTCCCTGAGAATAACAATATTTTACTTCTCTTACACATGTTTCCAATTCTAATTTAACAAAAATTGCCATGAGATCTCTGGGATTAATGCTAGCTTCCTTGGGGATCGTATCACATTTTTAATGCACCTGAGATTAAAATTAGTCAAATAACAACCATAAAGTAATAGCATTACACAAGGTGATGAGAGGGGACCAAATAATTTTCTCTAGAAAGAAAATGAATTTAGTAAAGGCTAACTTCCTTCCACTTTGAATTTGTATCATCATTGAAATTTGGACTCAGTCCCAGGCTTCAGTTATCCCATGATCACTCCCTTGAAATCAAACAAAAAAAAGCCAGGACCAAGTTTTCACAACATAAAGGATGGTCACATGTCCTGGTTGACCACCCTGCAAATGGGAGAGCTTTCCTTCAAAACGGCCAAGTGAAGCCCTTCATACATCCTCTGATTACAGCAGCTCTCAGGTTTTTAGTTTCACTTCTACTCCAGGAACATCAAGGGTACAAAGGAATAACTACAAATACATTAAACATGGCAGCTCTTCCAGTCTGGAATTCCCCACACCCCACTCTGTAGTATCATAAATGATGCTAATGCCTGCTTTTGTACTTAGGCCCCAAATGTGTAATTTCATTTTCCCTGTTGGGTGTGGTGTTGCCCTTCATATACAAAGATGGTGTCACTTAGCCAAGGGCAGCAGGGAGTGACTTTATTACCAATAATAGTAGGAGGTCTATTCTAGTTCACTCGCAATCCTTTGTTAAGTTTTTCTCATGATCAATAGCCCAGGTATGCTTAGGGATAGGGGGTAGGGGATGTGTGGTTGGGCCACTGGGGTTCATAGTGGGTGAGGCTAATTGTCTTGTACTATGTGCACACAATTCTCCAAATATGGCCCTATATATTCCTTCCTCCAGTACTTTGCTCACTGTTTTCCCCCTCCTGCCTATTCTCCCTTGAGCACCCCAGTCTGAAGGAATCATTCCTACCTCTGTCTGCTCTCATAGCACTTGCTGTCTGGACCTCTGAGACAATCAATCAATCCATAATGACTTATAAAGTGCCTACTAGGTGCCAGGCCCTCTGCTAAACACTGGGGATACAAAAAAGGCCAAAAGACAGTCCCTGCCCTCAAGGATCTCACAATCCAATCGAAAAGGCAACAAGCAAATAAATAGGCATAAACAAGCTACATGTATACAGGATAAAAAGGAAATAATCAATAGAGGCAAGGCACCAGAATTAATCAGGGGTTGGGAAAAGCTTCCTGTGGAAGACAGCATTTTGGTTGGAACTTAAAGGAGCCAGGGAAGTCAGCAGAAAGAGATGAGGAGAGAGAGCATTCTAGGTGTAGAAGACCACCAGAGAAAATGACCAGATGTGAAATTTCTTGTTTGTGGAACCGTAAAGAGGTCAGTATCACTGAACCAAAGAATATGTGGTAGGAAATAAGGTATAAGGCTGGAAAGGTAGGAGGAGGCTACATAATAAAGGCCTTTGAAAAACAAACAGGATTTTGTACTTGATCCTGGAGTTGATAGGAAGCCACCAGAGTTTATTGAGTGGGAGAGGGGAAACATGGTAGGACCTGTGCTTTAGGAAGATTACTTTGGCAGATGAGTGGAGGATGGATTGGAGTGGGGAGAGACCTGAGGGAGGCAGACTGCACCCCCTTCCCTGGCAGGCTACTGAAATAGTTGAGGTGTGAGGTGATGAGGGCTTTCACCAGAGTGGTGGTAGTGTCAGAGGAGAGAATGAGGCGTATCCAAGAGATATCACAAGGGTGAAGTCGATAGGCCTAGGTAACAGATTGGATATCGGGAGTGGGAGTAGTAAAGAGTTGAGGCTAACACCTATGTTGGGAGCTGAGAGACTGAGAGGATGGTGATTCCCTCCACACTAATAGGGAAAGTAGGAAGGGGGAGGGTTCAGGAGGAAATCTAACAGCCTTTAGTTTCTGTTACCTTTTTTGATTTATGTATGTCTGCTTAATGGAAATATCCTCCATCATCAATTAAATCCTTGAGGGCAGACTGTATCTGATACTTCCTTGTGTCCCTCATTGTCTCTTATTTAGAGGTAGTAGGTACTCAAGAAATATTTAATGTTGTAGACAGTGATGGTAGCAATGAATGAAGTGACAATGGCAACACAGTATAGTGGAGAGGGCCCTGCATTTGGTGTCAGATAAGTTTTGATCAGAGTTTGAACTCTAGTCTGACTAGAGGCAGCTTGTGTGATGTTGGACAAGTCATTCAACTACTCTGGGTCTCAGTTTTCACATCTAAAAAATGGGAAGATTGGACAAAATGATCTCCAAGGTGCCTATCACCTCTAATATTCTGAGATTCTCTAAGGCTCCCTCCCTCTCTGAGCCTCAAGTTCCACATCTGGAAATAGGGACTCAAAAGCTATTTTGCAAACCTTAAAGCAGTACATGAATATAATATTAACATTGCCCTCCAAACCTGGCCACTTTCATCTTTATGTGGCAATCTCTACTGGCCATGGTGGTGATATTTGTTGTCCAGGGGTGCGTGTGTGTGTGTGTATGTGTGTGTGTGTGTGTGTGTGTGTATGTATGTATGTGTAGGGATCCACCTACTAAGGCAACCTATCCCACTTTTAGGTGGTTAAGGAGCTTGTCCCTGGAAGGCAGCAGAAACTTGCCTCTCTGTAACTTTCACCTGCTGCTCCTGGTTCTGCCTCCTCAGGACAAGCAGAACAAGTCAAAAACCTTCTCTCCATGACAGCCCTTCAATAGTTAAAAACAAGCACCCTGCTCCTATTCCCCCCTCCTTTAATTCAAGTAATCTAACTGGCTCAGACATGCCCTCATTAGAAAATTCTGGGCATGCTGTTAGCAGGGTTACTCTCATTTGCTTCTAACAGTAAGATATCCCATGAAGGATTTTCTGCCCCTGTGCGTTGGCTCTAGACCCAGCCTGCCCATTTAGAGTTCTGTGGCAGTGTTTCTTATCCCTCAACCAGTCAGGAGAGGCTGCTCCAATCATCACCCCTGCCCATTTAGGGGAGACTTCTTTCTAGCAGCCTTTCTATCTAGTGAAGCTGGTACTCTGGATTAATTTCCTGGCTACACTGGACCTTAGCACCATAGTAAAGGAAATCTCTTCAGAGGGCTATAAACCCTGAAGATAAGGAGAGTAGATTCCCCCAGCCCCCTACCCGCTTCCAAATGGCCAGGAGATTAGCAGAGCGGCCCACCCCCATCTTCTCCTAGAAATTCTGTGGGCGTCCCTATGGATATTCACTGGTCCATTAAGAGACAGTCCTTTGCATTTGCAGAGGGTCTTTAAACTTCTTCGGATTTTTAGCTTTTCTATCCATCTGCAAATGGATGCTATAAAGTATTAGTGCTTCATTTCATCCTCCCAGCATGCCTGTGAAGTAGGCAGGGCAGAGGGACAGGGATTATTATCAGCAGTTGCAGATGGGGAAACTGAATTTGGGGGCCACACTCAAGCTCCCAGAGAACAAGACAGCTGAAGGACTTGAAAGCAAAGGCAAGTGTGCTGCCACCTAGTCCCCTGCTCTTTCCATGCTCCCACAGTACCTCACCTGAAGAGAAGCAGACCTGGCATGCTGCTTGTTTCTGAAGTAACTAACAGCTACCTACGTCAGTTCAGTGTACTGCCCATTTGACTTAACTGCATCAGAGCTCTGTGTATGGGAAGAAGGCACTCAGATGAAATCAAAAGGAGGAAGTGGCAGAATGTTGGGACATATGGCATGCTTGCTGGCAAAATCAAAAGCATGCAACATGCCAGCTTTTTGTCTGCAAAGTGTCTTTCATTTTACTAAGAGGCATACCCCATACCAGGCGATGCTGCAACCTCATCGCCCTTTCTTCTGAAAACTAAGGCCACGAGAATATTGACTTGGCATTATGATATGGAACATGGGACAGAGTATACTTGACCCATTTGTGGGTCCAAACTAGCCTGATGATGTGCTATAGTACCAACTAGATTCTCTACCAGTGTGGGCAAACGTGGGGACCCAGTTTTGTCTTGAGTTGATTTCTAGCTAAAGAACAAGGCTTTATAATTCCAACTAGAAAGCAAAGACAGATAAAGCTGGTAGGAACTTGGAAGAATGCAGATTAAAGTGACAAAAAGCAGGTACCCAGATCCTCTGTCCTTCAGCTCAGGGTGGGGGCTCAGGTTGATTTTTTTAAAGCTTTGCACGACTAGACAGGTCCTAAATAATTCAACTTTGGGAGGCATCTCTTCTAACAACTGGAACAGGGCTCCAGGAGGCCTGTTTGATACCACCTGAGTGTAGATGACTGGATAGTGGACCCAAAGATAGGAAGACTTGGGTTCAAACCTCTTTTCTGATACTCAGCCTCAGTTTCCCTCATCTGTCAAATGGAGATAACAATAGTCATAGTGCCTATTGCACAGAATTCTCATGAGGATCCAATGTAATCTTGCAGGTAAAGCAGTACTTTGCAAATCTTAAAGTTCTAAATGAATGTCAGTTATAATTGTTATTATACTTTCATAGTGGAACAGATGGTGAGTAACCACACAAATTCATTTAATGTAGTCCTTTGCTTTGCCCCTCTCTAATACACTTCTATATGATTTTAGAATGATAAGTTACTGTTTTATTCCCCTTTTAAGAATATAAGAATAGAACAGACTCTTAGACCTAGAAGGAATCTTGGAGATCCATGTAGTTCATTTAACTTAGGAGGAAACCGAGTCCTAGAAAGGGCTTGATCAAGGCCACATTGAGGATGGACGTTGCAGGCTCAAATTCGTTTGTGAAATTTATAATGATGAGACTAAACTGTCTTCTGAACCTAAAAGAAAATTATATTGTATTCATCAGAGTTTGGGTCTGAAATGTATATAATTTGCATCTATATTTTCATTCTAGGAAAACCAGCAATAGCATACTTAACTAACCATATTCTCATATCTGATTCTCCATCCTATGCCTGGATAGCAGAGTTTACTACCTGCTAGAAAACATGCATTTTATTCCAGTTAATTAAAAAAATGGTTATGGGCTACCCATATATCTATATCTACATGCATATCCGTATCTGTATCCGTATCTGAATCTGTATCCATATCTATATCTATATCTATGATCTGGTACTGTCAGTGGAGATGCAAAGAGGTAAAAGGACAATCCCTGCTCTCAAGGAGTTTCCAACCTAAAAGAACCATACCTGTACACCTACCTACTTGGGACCCTAGGATGCTGAGTTCAGGCAATATCACTTTAATGTAACTAACACAAGGCTGACATTGACAATGCTCTGAGATAAGTCCTCATTTGTTTCCATCTCTGAGGCATCGACAGCAAAATGCACATGAACTGACAGATGCAGCAGGAGCTGTAATCTTTCCTGAACTATAAATTGCCAAAAAATGAACTGGGTGGTGGCGATGCACTGAAGCAAACTGGCAGATTATTCTATTTTGCTCTAACTCTGTTTAATTAAGACAAGATTATTAACTCTAATAAGCTGTGCTTAGTTCTCAAAAGCAATTCGAAGTTCAGAGTTTCAAGAGAAAAACTAAAAATGATGCCTCTGGTCAATATTCCATGCAATCCACACTGGGGGAGTAGTCACTGGGACATGGCCTAATGAAGATGACAGGTCATGGGCCTAACGCTGCTGTACAGGCCCGCTGGGGAAAGATCATCGAATGCTGGCTATCAACTTCATGGAGCCACAGTGCCTGAGAAAGGCCTGCTAGTTAAAAACACGTTCTCCAGAAATGCCCGTCTGGAGTAGCACCCCAAAGGATAGAGCTGAGTGTGATCTGACATGCAGTGGGAAAAATAAGGTGTCCCAGAGGCGGCTGGTATTCTTTTAAAAAATAATACTAGCACTGTAGCACTGTAGCTCAAATAAGCAGCTCTTTCATGTCCCAGCACGTGCAAACCTGTTTCCTTGGCCCCAAGATCCCTGAGCCATAGACAATGGAATGTTAAAGACTGGATTGGATCACTGAGGAAGGGCGGGTCCATTGGTAGCACACTGCATACTGTTTGAAATACCATCTTGGGGATCTATGATTGTGATGGTCAGGGTGACCTTTTTCCTCTCTCGCCTCTGTCGTTAAGCTGTCGCCTTTGCAAAGTACTAAAACCATACATTGAGAGAACTTGAAAGTCTCCTCAACTCTTTTATGCCTGGAGGCTGCTGGCCTGGCACTCTAGCGTTTACTTGATCGCACAACGGTCCCTTTGTGGTATTTTCCTATGAAACATTGCCCACGTCTCTCTCAGAATGCAAGACAATGCAAAGCCCAACAACTGCACAAGCTAGCTTGATGCTGGCCTTCTGGCTTTGATTTTTCACGGAGCACTCATTCTTCAAAATATCTTTCCTCTGAAATGGGGGCCTTCCCAGTGGATGTTCCCCTCACATCTCCCAGAAGGCTAGGGTTTTGAGTTGCTCACATACTACTCCACTCCCTTTCTCTCTGTTTCCTCTGAAGCTGTGATTTGAGGAGGCTGTGAATGTTTCCGCTGGATGTATCACTGGCGTCTCTCAAGAGTTGACTTTGAATAGTATGTCATCCCAAGATCTTACTCCAAGAACACTGACTGCTGTTCTCACTGTGGGAAGGAATGCTAATATACCAGCACATCTCCACTGCTCAACTACTACTCGAACTTGCCGCTTCTACCGGACTTTGCACACCCTCACCCTTTCCATTCTCCTATCTTGAATCCTCTTCCTGAATGCTGAGAAAACAGACCTGGAACTTTTCTGACTGTAATAATGTTTTCAATGATAATGAGAGTTGACATTTATATGACACTCTGAAATGTGAGCTTCTTCATTTTAGAGACAAGGAGACTTGGGCTTAAAAAGATGTTAAAGAGACTTAACCAGGATCACACAGTTACTTAACATCTGAGATAGGATTCAGTCTCAGGTCATTCTGATTCCAAGGCCAACCTTTTATCCCCTGGGCTACCAGGCCTCTAGTGAAGTTAGTTTTTATGTGACCTTTAACTACTGAGTCAACAATCTACTCTACTGGAATGACCTTGGGTGGCCCTCTCAGTTCCACTTTCTTCATTCATAAGGTGGCAGCATTAATACCTTGCCTTACAGAGCTATGAGCATCAACTAAGATCACAGATGCAAAATGCTTTGCCAACCTTCAAGGGCTATAAAATGTCAGCTATCGTATTATTTTTATTATTGCCACCATAGTCCTCAACCGATTTTATAAGTGCTGCAATCGTATGACCATGATAGTGACAATGCTTAGATCTTGATCTGGCTGAATTTGAAAAATCTTCTTCCTCCTGTACCAAATGGCCTCTCTTTCATTCTACCACCTGGTACGTATATGTAAACCAGGAATGGAGGCAAGAAAGGACCCAGTTTTCATGGTAAGAAAGAACATTTGTGTCTCATTGTTAAGTAAATACAATATGTTTTGCAGGATATGTGGCTATAGTCACATCTGCTGTCTTTTCATTGGTTAATTCTGTAAATTGAGTTTAATTCAATGCCTCTTTCAGATCATGAAAAAGAAAAGGTCTGTTTGCTATAAGCATCTTCAATTTATTTAATGAGTGAATCAACTTCATTCTCCAGATTTATTATCCTCTTAAAATAGATTGGAAACTGGAAACCCCTATTCTCACAATTTGCACCTCCCTCCATAGCTATATAGTGTTCTACTCTTTCTAATTAATCTTATTGCAGATATTCTTTCAGAAGTAGAATCTAGGATCTCTGGATCCTGAATTTAAAGCCCCAAGTCATCAGAGAAGGCCTTGGAAAGAACAGTCTAAATGCAAGTGATTAGAAATTGCCAGAAAAAGGTGCTAATAAGGTTATTTGAGAGTGGGAGGTGAGAGGGAGCAAGACAGTAAGAAAAAAAGGAAAGAAAACTAGTCGTCTTAAAGACAAAGAAAGCCTGGTTAGAGAAAACAAGGGGAGAACAAGTCTAAATAAGCATATGCCAAGGAGTTCACCAAATTAGAGACCATCTAGTCAAACCATGTCATTGTAAGGAGGACAAAACTGAGGCAACAAGAGGGGAAGGAACTTGTCTATAGTTTCACAGGTAGAAAGTAACAGACCTGAGATTCAAACTCAATTTCTTTGACTCCACATCCAAGGTTCTTTCCCCTATACCACAATGCCTCTTCAAGAACTTCTGGCAAAAGAGGTGAGGAACAATGATTGAGAATCTAGCTTTTATAGAAGGCATCTTTTAGGCCTATCATCTTGACTTGTGTCCAGGATTAAAGGAGAGAGAGACAGAGAGAGAGAAGAAAAGAGAGAATGGAGAGGGAGAAGAGAGAGGGACAAAGGGAGAACAGCTTCTGAAAATATGTGTAACCTACTCTTTGTATCCCTCATAGTACTTAACAGAAGACTGTCCATACAGTAGTATTTAGTACAATATCTGTTGAATAAAGAAAAATTCACAGCCCCCATAGGATCTGGAGCTGAAGGGGAAAGCTAAGGACCACAAAAAGGGATTTTTAAAAAATCTTTACTGGAGGAAAGAAGAGTATCAAAGAAGAGATAGGATGGCTGCCTTTGGTGGATAGGACAATGATAACTCATCTACAGAGGAAACAGAGTTGTTCAGTTTTTATTTTGCTTCTGTCTTCTCTGCCAAGGAAAATGACTTTTGTGTTGGAAATGCCAGGACAAACATGGCCTAAGACAGAGTTGAAACCCAAGATAAATAAGGAGATAGTAAGAGAATCCCTATATGTCCTTGATGAATTCAAGCACCTTGGCCCAAATGAATGACACCCTTTGGACAGTCAAAGAACTGGAAGCTGTGACTGCTAAGCCACTATCAGTGACATCTCAAAGATCACAGAGAATGAGAGAAGTATCGTAGGAGTGGGGAAAGGAAAACATTGTCCTAGTTCCCAAACAAGGCAAGAAAGCAGTCTGTAAACTACAAACTAGTGTTCTTGCTTTCTATAACAGGCAAAATTCTAGAATGGATCTTTAAAGAGATGGTTAATGAACATCTAAAGGGAAAAAAGCACTGATTGCAAAAAACCCAGAGGGCTTCAGCAAAAACAGGTGATGCCAGTCTAACCTTATTTTCTTTTGGGCAGGGTTATTTAACTAAAAGAGCAGAGAAATGATACAGTTATAGCTTACCAAAATTTTAGCAAAGCATTTGATAGTCTCATATAATTTTTGTGGAAAAATATAGAGATTTGGATATAATAACATAATTAGATGGATCCAGAAACAGTCGAAAGGATAGATTCAAAGAGTACTAGTTAGTGGCTCAAAAGCAACTTGGCATGTCTCCACTGATATGTCCCAGGAATTTGTTCTGTGCTCTGTGATGTTTAATATGCTTAGTAATGGCTTTTATAAGGGGGTAGATGATGACATTTTTACCATATTTTCAAATGGTACAAATCTGGGAGGTAGATAGCCAACACACTGGATGAGTAACGATCTAAAGGGATCTTGACAGGTTAGAGAATTGAGGTGGATCTAATAAGATAAAATTCATCAGGGATCAATGTAACATATTTTACACTCAGAATTAACAAGGAAGGGGCAAAGGCACAGTTAGACAGTAGTGTATCTGAAAGTGATCTAGAGTTTTTAGTGGGCTGCGAGCTCCATACTAGTCAGCAGTGGGATGTCTCAGTCAAAAAAATGCTGCTGTAATCTTGGGCTACTATAGAAAAGCATAGCTTCCGAGAATAGATTCAATTGTAACCTTTCTCATCAGAAGTAACATGTTTAGCTTGGGGTTTGAGAAGGACATTGCTAAATTATAGACCATGGAGAGGGGGCAACCAGAATGATGAAAGACTTTGAGTTCATGTCATATGGGAATCAGATTAAGGAACTGGGATGGTTTACCCTAGAGAAGACTCAGTGGGCACATATGATAGCCATCTTTAAGTATGTGAAAAGCTATCAAGCAGAAGAGGGATGAAACTTGTTCCGTATGGACCCAGAGAACAGAATCAGGAGCAATGGGGGCAAGTTGAACAGAGGCCAATTCAGGCTGAATGTCAGAAAAGCTATTCCTTATAAGGAGAGGTGTCTGAGAATGGGATGGGCTGCCTTGAGAGGGGGAGGAGCTCCTCTCATTGGAGCTCTTTGAGCAGGGGCTAGATGACTACTTGTCAGGTGTGTTGGGGTGGAGACTCTTTTCCAGGCATGAGTTGGACTAGATGGTAGCTGAGCTCCCTTCCAACTCTCAAGGGATAGGGACTAAATCTGTGATTTCATTGGTACAGGAAATTCTGATGAGGAAACTCCCTCTTCCAAAATACCCTCTCTGCAAATTAGAATCTCAAGAGTTGCTTGGAACCCTGATAATTTAAGTGACTTTTCCAGGGTCATATAGCCAATATGTGTCAAAGGTGGGATTTGAACCCAGGTCCTCCTGGTTCACAGGCTAGCTCTCTATCCACTAAACAATGATGGCTTTCTTCCTACTCTCAAATCATGTGAAACATTTTAGAGCTGCTAGATCTCTTGGCATTCTGTCCTATTGTGGGAGGAAGAGGGACCATAATTTATTCCACAATTGCTTAAATTCATGGTGACCCAGTGGAAAGTGGGAGATGAGAAAAAGGAATGACTACCTCCTCTCTCAGAATGATCCATTATTTGACCCTTCCCAAACATCATTCACAAATCGATCTCATATAACAGACTATGACATTGCAAACAAATATTTTACAGGAACATATTTTGGACTGGGTTCACCTTCCAAACAGCTTTAATGCAAATCCTATTTAATTAATCTAATTTTCCAGTACCATGAATCTTATTAGGCTTAGTCATTTGTATTTACCCCAAAGGACTTTGGTTTTTGCTCCAGAGAATCAACAAATCTCAGCTTCAAAGTAAGGCAGAACCAGAAGTTCCATGCCATAGAGCCTAATTCAAACTTCTACATATTTTTGCTCAGAGCTAGTATGGCCCTAACACAGAATAACGAACTCTGGTTATGGCACGGGAGGATTGCAGAGGCACCAAAGGGCCTACTATCCCCACATCTCTCCCCCTTTAGCTTGCCTTCAGGATACCCCTTGGACCCCTCTCCTAGGAGCTTTCTTTAAAGGACCGTATCTGAGGTCCCCTCCTCTCCATTTCTCTCCAGGAAATTGTAATTTTTATCTGTGTGTACATCGTATTCGCCTCAGTAGAACGTAAGCTGCTGAGGGCAGGGACTACTTAATTTTTGTCCACATATACCTATCACCTGCCCAGGGCCTGGCACATGGCATGTGCTTAATAAATGTTGTTTGTTAAATGGAATTAAAAGTAAGAAAGGTATGAACAGAAACAATTTTGCAGTTAGCAGAACTGATTGTATTTCTAAAACGTTTGTATTTCTATATGTCATTGTACAGGCTGTTCTTCCTCCTCTCAGAAGAGAAGAAGAGGCTCAAAGAATCTCTCTCTATTCTACAGTTTATCATTAAACTAAGAAGAAAACAGATTTGATGAAGCAAAAAGGATTCATGACCATTCATGACCAGATGGGAAGACAGAGAGCTTGAGGGAGTTCCTTGACCCTGTGATGCCTACTATCTTTACCAGTGGACCTGTTTGGAACCATACATGGTCGGTTTATCCTGTGTGTGAATGACAGAATGCTTGGTGGTTCTGTGAAGCTACTATCACAACCACATTATGCCTGTGTGGCAGATTTGTGATCTGTTACTTGGAGCACTTCTTTTTTTCCTGCTCTTGGCCTCATGGCTGGAAGTATATGCATGCGTAGGATAATATCATTCTTATTTCTCCCTTGGTCAGTCCTTACCCAAACATATTCCACAAGGATTCTCTTCTCTCCTTTTTGAATTCCATCACAGGACTATGTCTTCATAGAATCACCAAATATAAGAGCTGCAAGGGCTATCTCAAAGAAGGATGGAAGGTTATGGAATAACATCCTCATCTGAGAGCAGACAGGGATACAAAGGAATCTCTGCTGCCGTCTGATAGCAATTCATTGTCTCTGAGAGTTGTCTAGAGGACTGAGAGGGAGAGGTTAAGTGACTTGCTCAGAGTCACACAACCACTATGTGTCAGAAGATTTGAACCCAGGGATCTTGAGGGTCCAATCAGATATTTCCATTAAAAAACACCAAGAAATCTGTGGTCTGAATCTGTTATCTAATCATTTTATCTCCTCAATGTACAATGAAAGCTGCCTCCCTCTCCTTTTCAATAAGATACAGCCTCCCAGTACTATATTTTAGTCATACGTCCAACCCACCAAAGCCTCACTGTAACTATTAACACTTAGGTCTTGTCTACATGAATGGTGCTGATCTAGTTCTGGGCCTACTATGCTTTCCCACCCAGTTTAGAGGCGTCATCTCTAATCATAATCCCTACAGATGGACGGTGCTAATGGGTCTGACCCAAATTTAATGAATTAGCTTTTCCTAGAGCCAGTTGGCAACCATGCAGTGGAATCAGCCTTGATCTTATCGTCTAGCTTCCTTCCCTCTTCAGTCTGTGGTACTCAATAAATATTAAATAACAATAATAGTGTGGGAGAGAGAAGGTATCTTATTAAATAAATCACAGAAATGTCATCCTACCTGTCTCAAATTGAAAGAATTTAATGAAAGCTACCTTAGGCTTTAAGCTTAGCTTTCTTACATTCATTCATAACCATCTATAAAAAATGGAAGAGAACTGGTAATTCATAAGGATGATTTATGAGTGTCATTCGATTAAAATTTTTATTTTTTCCAGAGATAGTCAATTATTCAGCTGATCAGCAGTGTCCACATACTATAAAACCTTTCTCTTTCTGTCCTTATCCATAAGACCTACCCAATTCTATCCAAGCTAGTGTCAGTATGAATTGGTAGAGAGAAAGCCAGCCTTGGAGTTAGGAAGTTCGAGCTTCATCTCTGAAATAGCCTGGCTGTGTGACCCTGGGAAAGTCACTTAACCTCTGAGGGCTCTAGGCAACTTTCTAAGGCTGTAAGTTACAAAGTAGGTGCTGATCTGCACTGCTAGAGGGAGTTTCTTGAGCTGTGAAATATCTATTATCAGTGAAATTACAGGTCCAGTCTCTTTCCCTGAACTCCATGCTAATGGAGGAAAGAAGGAGCATTGTGAAAGCAAAATAGGGAATTATTGCAACCTCAACATTCTTGGGGGTTTCAAAGATGCTATATGATTTCTCCTTCAGGTTTATATTCTTTCTTCTACTGTTTAACTATTATTAAAATTCATCTGGATTCTTGAAGCACACAGAAACTAACAACCAGGAGCTTACAGAGCCATAAACTCTTCAACCTCAGACTTCATCTAGTGATTCTACTCCTATCCTCAAATTTCAATTCAGAGGGTGATGTCCCCCATGGTCAATCTATCAAGCGGATAATTGACACAGTGAAAATCAAAAGTTAACTGTAGAAAAAGGGGTTTCCTTTGGAAAGGATGGAAGGGGTGGACAGCCTCTGGACAGCAATTACATCCGGTGCAAAGTACACGCTCAAAGTGGATATGTCACCCACTGTGTTGAGACTTTGAAAAATAACACTATGTTGACAGCTTTTAATGGCAACATCCAGTGGAACTGTTACTCCTTGAAAAGGTTCTGTGTGGATGAATATGTAGAACAGGGGAACTTGCTCTGCATGGACCTCTGCATCTCTCTTTCCATGTGTGTATTCTTCTGTATGTGTGTATATCTACCTGGCTGTGTGTGTGTGTGTCTGTGTGTGTGTCTATGACTGTGTCCATCTCCCTCTCGCCTCACTCCTTCCTTTCATCTCCTATGTGTGTGTGTTTTTTTTTCTACCAGCAATGAGTCTCCTGTTCTTTGGGCACACCTTTCCTTTTTGTTCTGCCCTCCTATTTCTCTGTATTTCTTTTTGTTATTTCTCTCTCATGTTTATACAGCCTGCTCTAGAAGGGGAACCCCCACATTTTCACTAGCTCTTGAATCTGTTGCCCCACTTCTAATTATTTGGGTACCATGGTTCCTGGATTCTTTTTAAGCCTTGGTCATTGTGTCTCTGCAGAGCTGAGCCCTCAAAAATAACTACGCAATTTTGCTCAAGACAAACTTAATAGGGGCTCTTAGAGGAAGCTGGTAGTGTAGTGGATAGAGTGCTGGGCTTGAAGTCAGGGAGACCTGAGTTCAAATCCAGCCTCATACACTTACTAGCTATGTGACTCTGGGTAAGTCATTTCACCTCTGTCTGCCTCAGTTTCTCCAACTGTAAAACAGGGGTAATAATGGCACCTACCTGGCATGGTTGTTTTTGTGAGGATCAAATGAGATAGTAATTGTAAAAGTGCCTAGCATAGTGCCTGGCTCATAGTACATGCTATAAAAATACTTATTCCCTTGCCTTCCTCTCAGCACATGGACAACAGAATTCTTAGAATTCAGGGCTGAACACACCAATCCAGTATAAGCCGAACTGCCATGCTCATGAAGTATGAAATCAAATATTAATTCAGCAAAGAATATAGATATCTACAAGAATAACTCCTATGTTATGAAAATAAAATCCTTAACAATCCTGAAAGTATAAGGCAGAGAACTATTCCAGTAAAGATGATACGAATGGATTAGTACCTCCCCTAGTCCCTGTAGGGCATAGCTGGACATTCGGCCACATGGACCTTCAAACTTGGAGGGTGGTGGATAGGAGAGAGGCAGAAAGAGGAGAGACGGGAGAGAAGGGAGAGAGAAGAGATTACTAAGGATGGGGTAGGAGAAGAGAAACGGAGGAAAGAGACCATGAGGGATGGGGCAGGAGAGAGAAAGAAGGAAGAGTTCAGTGAGAATGTGGGTATGCATGAAAAAATCCACTCCACTGACACCTATATGGAAGCCATCCTTCCACTGAGTTGTGATATCTGCATGCCTTTGATCTCATATATGGGGGGAATATCAATGGAGCCAGTCTCCCAGTAGTGTATCAGCTTCCTGGTTCTCACCTTTAGCACACCCAAAAGTAAGTTAATGCTTATTCAAAGTCTATGGATTACTGCCACTCTGCCACTCCCAACACAGAAGCTGTGAGCCATTTGGTATATTTATCTATTTCACAAGTCCTCATGACCAAAGCATTGCATCCTCTAGCACCCAACTTTCTGGTGCTGAATCTTTCCATATAAAGATTACTCTGAACAGTAGGCCTGGGCTGTTGCTGATCAAGACTTGAAGATTCTCCAACTTGAGAGAAGCTAACAAAACTTATGTTATCCTTTGAAAACTTGAGTCAGCGCCCTATAACAATGAGGTACCTTCACTGCTAGAAAAATTAGAGACAAAAAGCCATCTTCCAAACTAAAAAGTATTATTATTTTTATGGACTCAGTGTATGTGTTTATGGGCAAATAGGTGGTGCAGTACATGAAGTGTTAGGCCTAGAGTTAGGAAGACCTGAGTTCTAATCAGGGACTTAGACAATTCCTAGCTGTAGGGCCCTGAGCGAGTCACTTAACCCTGTTTACCTCAGTTTCCTCATCTGTAAAATGAGTTAGAGAAGGAAATAGCAAACCACTCCAGTATCTTTGCCAAGAAAACCCCAAATGGAGTCATGAAGAGTCAGACATAATTGAAAAATGACCCAACAGCAACAAAAGTATGTGTTTATGAATTCTAACAGTTTACAGAAAGTCAACATAGTAGAGTCCATGGCACTGGACTTGGGATTAGAAGACATATTCAAGTCTCAACTTTGTCACTCTGTAGCCTAATAATTCTGGCCAGGGCATTTATCTTCTCAAATCTTAACTTCCATATGAATAAAATAGGCGAGTGAGGGCTGACTGAATCAGTCAATCAAATCACAAGACCCCACTTCCAATAAGTCTGCTCTGCCAGAGACTGCAAACCATACCATACATTTATTTTTTATTTTGTTCATTATATTTCAACTTAATTGTCTTCCTTGGTAGTAACATGTAAAATTTTAAGCAATTTAAAAGTTGGTTCTGAGAGGGAGTCCATAGCCTTCACCAGACTGCCAAAGGGTACCTTTGCACCACACAGACACCGAAATCTTCATCAGGTGATACACTTCTCAACTGAATTAATCAATCATAGAATTTGGACTAAGTGTGGAAAAGCCTTTATTTAATTCAGATATCCTTGAAAGCTATTACACCAATTAGAGTGATGTTGCACAGTGAGTGTATTTGGACTGGCTGAGGAAACATATTCACACCCTGAATACCAGTTTTGAATTCAGGAATTCAATGTCTGGCAAAAGAGAGCATTTTAGCCAATCCCTGGAAAAGGACTCACTTGGTGGAGGGGGGAGAGGAAAAGAGCCCATAGCTTGGCTTCCAATCTTGCTTTCCTCCCATCCCTCGACCAGAGCAGAATTTTGTGAACTTTGGATTGTCCATTGACTTACTAGCAGCAACCTAAGGAAAGTATACAATGGTGGCACTGTTTGCATTCTGAGGATAGAATGGATGGGGTGAGAGGAGGAAGATTTAAGCCTCTCCAGGGAACCCAATAGAAAAGCAACACTATATCTAAAAGGACTATCTTTAGGACTCTAGCAAAACAACTTCCAGAAACTGTGAGTTACCCCTTTGCTACACACGTGCTCTCTAAACTTGAGCCTATTGTTTCCCTCAACTTTGTAATTACTGGTAAGAAAGTATGTTACACTCTTGGGAATTGTTTTGTATTAACTATACCACCATAGTAAATACCCATTTCAAAAAGTTAATTAAATATGGGTGGCTAATCAATATGAACTAATTATCATGGGGAGAGCTCACTGGTGGGGGCTCATGAACCAGTGCAGTAGAGAACCAGCCTCAGCCTCTCAGTATTACCTGGAGAGCTCTGGAGGGAGGAGGAAATGTGGCCTTTCTCTAGGGACCTGATATGTCAGTGGAAATGGGGATAAAGAGAGTGAGCCCAGCACTCATATATATACTACACAGGGATAATAATACTCGGACCCCCATCCTCCAGGGCTTTGTAAACTTTGAAGGGCTACAGAAAATATGAGCTGCTGTTATGAATGCCATAACTTGAACACTACTAACAAGAAAAGTTGAGCAAAATGGTTCTCTTACAGGCAGATCTGTCATCATTCATTCTGCTTGCTCAAGTGAGTTTGCGAATTTCCTTAAAGTCAGCCAAAGTTATAATAGAAACATCACCAATAATTTTTCATTCAGCAGGATGACAGTGAGTTTTGAACATTTTCTAAATGTTGCCCTCCTTAAACACTGGATATGATATGTATATTTTTTTCTGCTTCTAAGTATATTGTGACACTATTTATAGGGAGGGGTTTTTCCTAATAAGCAGACTTAACAGTACTGAGAAATAAACACAGTCTTTAAAAAATTCAAGGTTCTAATCCTGAAGCCTGATGATAATCTAACAGGTGCCTGATCTTCCAGATTCTTTAATCCTTCTCCATATTAACTTTGGCCCAGTTTTTGGCAAGCACTTTTTAGACCCAGGAAATATTTTAGTGACATAGAAACCCAATTTAAGAAGGTTGCCCTATGTTAGCAACCATCTCGCAGATGTAGTTCAGTGCTGAGCAGTCTAAAGGAAAACATATGTCTAACACAGTACTCCTAAAAATAGATGTTCCAGTCCAAAGTCCAATTTTATATTTTGGATTTCAGGATTAGAATCTAGCAGCCGCTTACCAACAGATTCAACATTAAACCAGAAGGGGATTTGCTGATTCCATTACAGCTGAAAGGCAAATAGCTGAAAAATACACTTTTATCCTCCTAGAATAACGCAACTGCATTTCCAAATGAAACTTAACCCTAGATTTTATTCAACAGGAAATGCTCCCTCGTTCAAGATTCTTCTTGGTAGAAAATGCATTCCCACTCAATGAAGCCTCCCAAATATACAGTAGAGTAATTCAATCAATCAGCCAGCATTCCTCTTAGTGTAGCAAATTATAGTAGGTGCTTTGATGGATACAAAAGACATATAATTCATTCAATTATTTAATAAATAGCTAGTGAACACAGAGAACAGTCAAGGCCCTGCGTTAGGCACTACTGGGGATGCTAAGATCAATAAATCAGTTTCTAGTCTCAAAGAGACTATAACATTCTTGAGGAAACATGACTTATACATGCGAATTCAACTCAATTCAAAACAACAGTCACTGAGCAGATTGTGGAGCAGAAATCTGTAAAGCAGAAATTGCTTTATACTGCTGATACTAAACTCCACATAACACAAATTCTTCTCAGCTCGAACGAGAGCAGCCAGGATAGCGAGGTTACTTGAGATCACAGAATTCAGGGATTGTTTTAAGGAATTAGAGATGTTTGGCATGGAGAAGAGATGTTTGGCACGGAGAAGAAATGGTTTGGGGATAAGTGGGTAGCGGGGAGGGATGTGAAAGCCATCTCTGAGTATTTGAGAGGCTGCCAGGTAGATAAGCACTTAAAGCTGGTTTGGACTTTGGAAGTAATCTGTTCTAAAACCACCTCATTTTACAGCTAAGAAGACTGAGGCCTAGGGAGGTTAAGTGAATTGGCCAAAGTAATACTGGTAATCTGTGGCAGAGCCAGGATTTGACCTTGGGTATTTTGACTCCAACTCCATCATCCTTTTCAATGTACTACATTCTGATTGGCTCCAGAAGGCAAAACAGGAGCAAAGGGTTAAAGTTGGGATAGGTAGATGTTAGCTTTGCATACAGAGAGCTAGACTAAAATGCAAACTTTCTAGCCATTATAGCTATCCCAAAATGGAATGGGCTAACTCAGGGGGGAAAATTACCTCTCTATAGAGGTCTTCAAGTGAAAACTAGATGACTAAGGATTGGGGGAAGGTAGAAAAGGGATTATTGGCTAGGTGTGGGTTGGACTAGATGGTTCCTGGGCTACCTTCCAACTAAGTTTCTATGATTCTTACTCAAGGATCTGACACCTAAATGGGAGAAATAATGAGTATATAAATAACTGTGAACCAAAAGTTAGTAAGAGAAGTATAAAAGAAAAGTCCAAGAAAAATGCTCTGAGACACACGGAGAAAGATTTCTTTTAGGCTGGAGGAGACAGAGGGGCTTCATGGAGGAGGCAATGCCTGAACTGGGCCTTGGAAGAAGGGAGGGACTTTATCAGATATTTTTTGTAGGGGGAGGGAGGGAGGAGGTGTTGCAAATATGGGATAGTTCAAGCAAAGATCCAAAGATGGGAGAGGTCAGGATGAAGGTGAATAGTGCACTTTGAATAGACCATGGCATCTAAAAGGAAGTATTACTTAAGGTTAGAAGGGGTGGTTGGATCTGGATTGTGCTGGGCAATAGGGAGCCACTGAAGGTGCAACTTGAAAACAGTATCTAATAAAGTGCTCAGCGATGTGGTCCAGACTCTTAAGAAACAAAGGAATTCAGAGAAGAGATATTTACCTAGTATAAGCTAGGCGTATAGAGCAAGGTTTCAAAGAAGTGGGAAATGAGCTCTGCCTGGAAGGGTGGATGATAGTGGGAGGAATGGTGTAATGGGGGCAAGGAATCGAGCATACTCTAGGTTGAACAGCATGATGATGTAAAGAAGAGAGGTGTAATGATAATTATGTATGTAGGGGCCAACAGGGACACTAGCTTGAGTGGAGCAGAGGAAATATACAGTGAGAAGCATGATGGGAAGTGCAGGGAGATAAATTTGCCTAGGTAACATAGGGCCAGATTATCAAGGGCCTTGAATGTCAAAATGAAAATTTGGATTTACTCCAACAGTAATTAAAAGTATATTCCAGATTTCCTCCAAGACACTGCTTTTAAGTTTAATAGGTAGTCATATTTGTCCAGGGACCTGAGATATTGTTAATTTAAAATCCTCAAGGAGAATGAGTTGAATAATCGCACATAAAATGGGAAGTGTAATTAATTAAAGGAAGAGACATTTAATTTTACATTGGGTCACTGGATGTACAACTATGAAAATGAGATCCAACCAGCAGCAAATAAAATGGATCACAACCTAGAATAAGGAAAGATCTCTACATTTCATTGACTAGCCATGCATCAACTGGCTGAAAGGCAGAGGGCAATGGAAACAGACTGGATTTGGTCATCCCATCACTTCACATAACGAGGGATCTAAAAGCAAATCATTTCCCTACAGAGATGAAAGGTGCCATTTTCCTATGCTTTACTATTCTCAATCTGCTCTCTAAAAAGATGTCGCTGATTGGGACAAACTCAGTCAATGCCACATTGACCATGCTCTCTCACATGCCACATTCTCAACTGCTCAGGTACATTTTCTCCAGCATGTAAAACAATACCACTAGAAGCCAAAGGGACTCACAAAGGGGACCTGGACACCAACTGGGCTGTGAGTGGAAAGGAGATGGAAGCTTTCCAGAGAAGATGGATCCAAACTTCACAGAACAAATCCTCTTAATAAAAGGATTTGTTCCACAAAACTTGGACTCAGTCAAAAGGCTGCATCCAAGGACCTAGAAGCACATGTGGCCTCAAGGAGGCAGGTTCTCCACCCCTGGTCTAGGAGATTAAATCCGATACTCAGCTGTGTACAGGTCCAAATAGTGATCCGTAGGTGTGTTTATTAACAGTACTGATTGTTCATTCTCATTCGTTCTCTCTCTCTCTCTCTCTCTCTCTCTCTCTCTCTCTCTCTCTCTCTCTCTCTTTCTCTCATAGTGATTTGATTGTTGTATTTTCATGCTGTGGGTGCTAACTTCAGGCACAAAAGAAAGTAGAACCACTTGATTTGAGCTTTGAAAGGGAGGATGAGTAGACAGAATGTGATGCATGGATAGTAAGCCACAGAGAGGTGGTGAGAAAGAGAGGCATTTCAGAGAGACATGGGAAAGATGGAATGGCCCATATAAGACAGCACACAGGACACTATAGCTGGATCATAGAGTGCATGGACAGGAGTGATAGGTTACAGAAGAACACAACAAAGGTAGCAGGGGACCAAGTTGTAAAGAGGTGTGAATTCCAAACAGAGATGCTTATATTTGCTCCTACAAATAACACTTGTTCCTAGAAGCACTGTAGCTTATTGATCAGGAAAGGTGGGAAGGATGGGGTGGAGAGAGCAACACTGTGAGACCTAAACTTTAGAAAAACACTTTGACAGCTAAGTAGAGGCCAGATTAGAGAGAGGAGAGACTTGAGTCAGGGAAATCAATTAGGAGGACGGTACAAGAGTACTGGCAAATGGTGATGAGGGTCTATATTAGGGTGGCAGCTACATAAGCGGAAAGAAGGGGCTATATGTGAGAGATGTAGTGGAGGCAGAAACAACATTTGGCAACAGACTGGCTCTGGGTTAGGTGAAAGTGAAAAAATCAGAGATGACACCAGGATGGTGAACTTGGTTGACAAGAAAGATGGTGCCTCCTGACAGTAATATGGAAGTTAAGAAGAGGAATGGGGTTGTGCTGGACTGGGTAAGGATGGGGAGGAGGCCGGGAGAGACAAAATGTTCTGTTTTGGATATGCTAAGTCTGAGGTGATACAGGACATTCGATTTGAAGTATCTGACAGGCAATTATGAGAGTCAAGTTTAGAGACCCAATCCAGATACATGGTAAATAAAAAACTGGGCCAGTGCCTTCTTTGGTTATATACATATATTATATATGATAAATCATCTCTCTCTCTCTCTCTCTCTCTCTCTCTCTCTCCATATATATATATATATATATATATATATATATATGGAGAGAGAGAGAGATTTTCTCATTTTCAATGACTTTAAATGACAATTCTCAAAGAAAATTGGGAAAAAGGTTTTGGCCCAGGTCATGGAATATATACGATGGGCATGCAAGACAGTGAGAACACTTACCTGGCTGAAGCCAGCAGAGATGGACTATGAAAGAGAGAGTCTAGCCTAGGTCTTTTTCTGTCACATCTGAAAGCCCAAGATCCCATTGCAGCAAACAAAGATGTCTACTTCCAGTCTAGACAGAACTGGCTGGGAGCCTCGTTGAGCTAGGGATGGATGAGGGCTAAGGTTGGTGACAGTGGGTGGGGTCACATGCTTGGAGTCTAGGGTAACTAGTCTGAGGAATTGGAGCTCAGTTTAGTCCTTTATCCTCAAAGTTGTGATTTGGGTGTGGGGGGAGATGCTAAGATCTGATAAAGCAGCTGATTAAAGGCTTTCACAAAAGCAAGTTTGGTTGTTGTTATTGTGGTGTTTTTTTTCCCCTTTTCTTAAGCCAAGGCCCTTCCAGGGCCTTCTTTACAAGAACTGAATGACATCTGCATCAGTTCTGCTACCCATCAAAAATGGTGGTTATTCAGGAATAGAATTCACCCTTAACAGAGGCTTGCCTTTCCTTGCTATTCTCAATCACAAACTTCCTGACAAATGGATAATCATTTTACACATAGAATGTGTTTACCCTTCAGTGCTGCACATCTTTAAGATTCAGGATACTAATGGATCCCATATTGAGATGTAACTTTTAACATTCAAGATGTGTGGACAATGACAAAGTTACAAGTAAACTACAAGACCAGTGCTTGTCTTCAAAGATGATTTAATCATTAAAATTAATGACCTTAAGTAAGGAAATGCCATAAGCTAGCATTTTTTAAAAATTAAAAGCTGCAAGTTGCTTTTCTTTTTAAGTGTACATTTGATCTTAGTAGCTAAGAAAGCGGCCCTATTTGTCTGTACTTCTTTCTGACCTTCCTTCTGTTCTCCTACGCATTAAAACAAAATATGCCTCAATGAATTCTTTTCCTTCTTTTTTGGTTGTTTTCCTATCCCTAGCCACACCTTGCTCTGTCATCCACTCCCATCCCCCACTGGAAAAAGAAAAAGAAAAACAAAGCTCTTGTAACAAATACAGCAAGGGAATTAGTCAAATGTGGAAGGTCACCTTAAATTTGTAGGGAGTAAACTAGGAGCCCCTGAAATCAGGTGCAAATGTTTAGTGAAGCCAAGATGCAAAGTAGAGTCAAAAGAGAAAGGCCAGTGTGTAGGTGGGAACATGATTTCAGGCATTATCTTTGTGAGCTGCAGACACTACAAACAAGCACAAAGGCCATGCAAATGTAGAGATGGAAAGGACTAAGTCCTGGATGGATCTCGCTCTTGCCATGAGATGCAAAGTGGCCCAGTTCTCATGTGAATCCATACAGGACAAAGAGAACACACCCAGAACAATTCACTGATTGCCTTTACACAAAAACCATAAATGAAAACAAGACTAAAAGATTTTAGTAGTAAAGAAAGTAGACCTTCCACTCCACCTGAGAATAGGAGTAGGCCATAGGTAGGAATACAGAGAGGCCTGTGCTGTCAGACATGGCCAATGAGTTCATTTGTTTTGCTTGGCTCCACACATTTGTCATAAGAAAGGATTCTATTTGGAGCAGGAAGTGACAGTGATTTTAAAAAAAATATTAAAGAGCTTCACTAACACATTTCTTACAAGCATCTCTGCTCTATAGCCATCTAAATGGAACCAATGAGCTGTCTATAGCCAGCTGCTAAACCAAAGGATTTCACAAGTCTCTTCCTTGAAACAAAAACTTTTCCCACCACTGCTCCACTGGGGCTGCTTCCTTTCTGAAGGCCCCAGGGTGGGGGTGGGGGGGAGGGGAAGGAGTTGCTGTTTCCAGAAGGTGAGGCTTCCTGTTGAGGCAGGATGACTTCCTCAAGGTTTGTAATCACAGCTACAGATTGACTCCAAAGGAATTCTATTCACTTAGTTGAATGTGCCTGCTTTTCTTTCCTCTCTGTTTCAATTCAAATGAATGATCTGATTAAATCCCAGGAAGGATTTTCTTCATAACCAGCTTGCCAAGGGCCCACTCAGTGCTGTAAGGCCCCGAGAGACCATTGCAGACTTCTTTCTAGCCAGCTTTTTTGCTCCCTTCTGGGGGAGTGTGCACGGGCAGAATGATTTGGGGTATGGTGAGGGGCTGAACTCAAATTTTTCTAATGCTATGTGCCTTTGAATAGACCTTGCTCTGAACAAACAGCTTTCCTGAGTGTCCAAAGGTTTACATAAGGCAGAAAAAGTAGGAGAGTAGACACTAAGGACCTGGCTTCAAGTTCCTGCTCTGCCAATTCAATATAAATGAAAGAAGGAAACAAGAATTTATTGAGTACCTACTATGTGCCAGGTACTATACTAAATGCTTTACAAATATTACTTCACCTGATCCTCACAACACCCCGGGAGTCAGGTGCTACTATCAACTCCATTTTACAATTTAAAAAACTGAGACAGACAGAGGTTAAGTGAATTGCCCAGGGTCACATAACTAGAAAATGTCTTAGGCTGGATTTGAACTCAGGTCTTCCTGACTCCAGGGCTGGCATTCTATCTACTATATCACGTACCTGCCTCTGGAAATCATCAAACATCTACTATGGCTTTTCTTTAAAAAAAAAAATTCCTAGGGGCAGCTAGGTGGCGCAGTGAGTAGAGTACCAGCCCTGGAGTCAGGAGGACTTGAGTTCAAATTCCAACTCAGACACTTGACACATGTACTAGCTGTGTGACCTTGGGCAAGTCACTTAGCCCCAATTGCCCTGCCCCCCAAAAAAAACCAATAAAATTTTTTCCTTAATAGTATTTTATTTTTCCCCAATTACATGTAAAGATATTTTTCAACATTAATTTTTTGTAAAATTTTGAGTTCCAAATTTTTCTCCCTCCCTCTCCTCCCCCCTCCCCAAGACAGCAAGCAATCTGACATAGGTTATACATGTACAATCATGTTAAACATATTTCCACATTGGTCCACCATGACTTTTCTTAAACTATGTGCACAGCAGTATGTTAATCACTGAGGAAATAAGCATGAAAACCACCCAGTCCTTGTCCTTCCTCTAGCATGTTAAAGTTTTCAAAGCACTTGCTTTTACCCCATAACAACCTCTGGATGTTAAAGAGCTACTAGCATTATGCCCGTTTTACAGATGAGAAAACCAAGGCTCAGGGAGACAAACTGTCTCTGAGGTTTCTTTCCATTTCTAATAGTCCTGTGATTTGGAACTGTTTTCTTTTTGGTCTTTGTAAACTCCATTTAAGTACTTTTCACCTTGGTCTGTGAAAATCCTTTGCGTCCTTCAAAGTACAACTCAGATGCTACCTACTTTTGTTGTTGTTCAGTCATTTCAGTCAGTGTCCAACTTTCTGTGACCCCTATTTGTTTTTGCTGGCAAAAATATTGAAGCGGTTTGCCATTTCCTTCTCCAGCTCATTTGACAGATGAGGAAACTGAGGCAAACAGGGTTAAGTGACTTGCACAGGATGACCCAGCTAGTATCTGAGGCTGAATTTGAACTCAGGTCTTTCTGACTCCAGGGTTGGTGTTCTATCTACTGTACCACCTAGCTGCCTGTTACCTATCATGTAGCAGCTTTCTGACCCTTCTAGATGTAAGCACTCTCTCCCTCCTGAAATTACTTTGCCTTATTTTGTATAAACACATTATCTTTGCTTCCATAGATGTTATATTCCTGCAAAAGAAAGTAAGCTCCTTGAAGGTAGGGACTGTTTCTTTTGTTCTCTTTGTATCCCCACCTAGCACAGTGCCTTACTCAATAAACATGTTTAACTGAAGTAACTCTGCTTCCCTGCAGACACTAATAGCCTAGTAGAGGATTGATGAATAAAAGTCAATTCCAGATAGTATCTGTTAAAGGTCCAATGAGTGGTTTAGACAATTTGTGCAATGCAAATTTAGAGAAGGGGGAACTATCTGGGGCCTACAGCATTGGATACGATTGTAAAGAGCAAATTGAATATTAGAATAGAGAATTAAACACCACCAACAAGGAAAAGGTTATGAATAAAGGTATACATGAAGGTCCATGAGGAAGTGGGAGGAATAGTGACTGAGACCAGATTAGAATGAAGGGTCTAAGTAAAGGAATAGTTCAAGAGACACATAGAAGCCTCACTGCGGAAGGCTTTGAATGCCAGCCTAAGGAAGACCCAAATGCTCTCTATAAATGGATAGACTATTAAGGACCTCTTCTCTTTCCCCAGGCTGAGCTACTAACTTCTATCTAGAGGAGATAGAGATTCTGGAGAACAAACTTCATGTCAGAGAGAAGAGTAAGTCTATTTAGCCTGATTATACTTTCTAAGGTCACGACACTTTCCTCACAGTTCCAGTTCAGGCCAGAAGACACAATACTCCTATCTGATATGAATTCTGAAAATGTTGGAACTGAGATGAGGATCCCAGGGGAACTAAGTTCACAACTGAGAAAGGTCTGTTTAACTACTAGAGAGTAAGAGCCAACTGAAGAGCCCTGGGGCTATGAGAATTAAATGTCTCTCTGAACTGACTCCCAGAGAGCTATCCAGGGTACTGAACGACTTCAACGTGAGCTAGGCTGACCCAGGGTAGTCCTTGGCCTCAGTGCCTGATCTATGCCCTCTAATCACCTTGAGGCTTGTCTGCCTTACTTTGACTACCTCTTATGATAGCTGTCTGCTCTAATCCATACTCATTCTATTAATCTGTGTCTGCCTTGCCATGCCTCCATCTGGTGGTCCAGTTTCCTAGCTTGATTTCCAAAATCAGTCTTTGACATTTGGGGGTGATATGATACATACGGTCAATTCATAGGATTCTAGGAGTTAAAGCTGGAACAACCCTTGAGATCGCCCTAGTGAACCTTCTCATTTTGCAGAGGAAACTGAGGCCTAGAGAGAAAAAAAGGCCTGCTCTAATTAGACACAGGCAGTCAGTTGTAGAGCCAGGATATGAAGCCGGTTCTTTCCCATCCAAATCTGGTACTCTGTCCACTATGCCATACTGCCTGACCAGCAGGTTTTAATTAAAACTTGGAGGTAAAATTCAAAGGAAAATCAGTCTAGAAATAAAAATTGTCTCCTCTAACTTCTTACCTTCATTAAGACTTATGCTTCCTTTTCCTTTCACCAGATTTGATATAGCCACCGAGCGAATACGCACTAAAGCATCTTCCTCAGAGAACTCAAATGATTCATCTGATTAAAGGGCCCTCTAGTTTCTACTATTTGCTTCCTCATAAATGGCCTTCCTCATAAACTGCCTTAACTTCCCCAAGGGATTTGTTAAGTGGAATTGGGCATTTCTCACACTACTTCATTGTTCTGAAATTGAATACATTACAGACAGGCAGAAAGGGAAGCACAGAGTGAATGACAGGGCCCACCGAGACACACATTCAATTTCCAGAGTGAGAACATGCCCTCATTTTGGCAGCAGGGCAGCTCCCACCCCAGCTGTCAGCAATGGTAATGGCCAAGGGGACCTGGGAGCCAAGAGTTCTGCCTGGGTTTGGGGTAAAGCAGGGGAGAAGAAGCTGAGGAAGGCAGGCTTAAACGTTATGCTAGATCTCCCTGTTTAAATCGACATGGAGAATTAGTAAGCACAAAGAAAAGCTAGATTATTTGAAGTAAAAAGGCCCTCCACCTAAAAAACAATGACGGGAACTTAGGTAATTGAGCTCTATTCCACTGCACTGTAAATGAAACCCTGTGAGGTAATCAGTGAAAAAAAATCCCAAATTGATAAAGGCTGATATTCGCCATTCAACCTATATAGGAAATAATACAATTGCTTTCTTTTCATCCAACAAGGCACAACTATGACTATGAGTTCTTACACATGAGACTAGGTTGGGTGTTTTTTTGGTGGGGAGGGAGAATTGTTGCCACACCTGCATAGAGGACAGTTTGACCATAGGGGCAGGGAAATGAAGGAGAGACTCCATTGCCAATGCACTGTCCAATGGGCCTACGTAAATGCCCGCAAAATCCGAGGAGCCAATCCTCTAAGGTGCTGTTGGGACACATAGTACCAGCTCAGGCTGGTAACCCTTTTGTAACCACCACCGTTGAGAAGGGTGAAGGAACACATTAAACACATCTTCTCAACCCTTGTGCTAACTAGCCTGGAAAAGGTGCTCATGAAGGACTAGTCTATTCATTAATAATAAAGATGATAATGCACTGTATTCATGCTCCTTTTGCCTAGGTGGGCTAACACACGATGGTGGTACTTAGAGCAAGGTACCACAGAGTCCGAGGTTCTAGATTCCATCCCCCAGTGGGCCACCCAGCTTTAAATGGAGGAAAATTCTCATGGTTGCATAGACTGTGACATTAGCCCTCATATCCATCTGCTAAATACTTGCCCTTGGTCAGAGATGGATGAAAGTGAGACAGTATGGCTGGCTAACTGCAAACTTAGCCACTCTATTGGAAAGTCACTGCAAAGTAACTGCCAGGGCTCCACTATGTACCTGCCACTCAGCATTTTGCTTTCAAAGTACTTTGATGGTAGTGAGAATGGAAGCCAGTGTGAGCTCTATTTTACATATAAGGACACAGAGGAAGAAAGTATTAAAATGACCTAATAGTTTGCATTTCTAGAGTACTTACAGTTTGCAAAGTGCTTTCTAGTGTGTGTTACGTTATTTGGTCCTCACAACACCAACATAGATATTATGTAGCATCAACTGTAGAACGTTAGTGTTGGAAGGGATCCGAGAGGCCATGGAGCCCAACCTGTACCTGGCTATGACTTCTCCCCACCACCCAGGGCATCACACTTCACAAAGAATCATTTGGTCTTGGTTTGCAGGCCTCTGAGGAGGAGGAAGCCACCACTATCCTAGGCAGCTTGTTCCATTTCGGGAGAGCTCTCGCTATTAGAAAACCTTCTCTTACATAGAGAGGAAGCCTGCTTCTCTGCAATTTCCATTCATTGCTTCCAGCTCTACCCTTGGGGTCAGGCAAAACAAGTGTGAGAACAACACCATCCTCAAAATTACATGAAATGAAAAGCACTTGACATAGAGAGACCTAACAGAAGAAATCAAAACTATGGTGGAAAAGAATGATGTACATCTCATCCCTGTCTTTGTGTCTGCCATTGGAGTTGTCTCCAAAAAAACTTTCAGTGAGCCTGCTGAACCTGAGCTGACATCGCAACACTTGTATTCAGTTACAGAAAAGCAAGCATTTTACCCACCAGCACAATAGCCGGCCAAACTTTCAACCCAAGAGAGCAGAGCAAGACAGTGACTTGACCCAGGACTCTTCTTATCTGAATTCCATTTGAATATGAGAACAAGAGCCACTGCAATATTACCAGGAGCTGGCACATCACAACTTAAGCTCTGATGAATACTTTAAGGGGATTTCCTGTTTTAAGCTTCACAACAATTCCATGAGATGAAAAAAACTGAGATTTTAAGAGGTTAAGTGACTTGACCACAGTCACACAGTTAACTACTAGAGGCAAGATCCAAACTCAGGTCTTCTAGACTCCAATACAGACTACTTTACTAGACTATCCATTAGGCCATGAATCCCTCTTCAACAAGACAGCTTTTTACATCCTTAAAGACAAGCTACCTCCCAGTCCCTTAAATTCACTCCTTCCTCACCTCTGACTCTAATCAACAAGAAATCTCTAGTTTCCTATAAAGCTTGACTCCTTGGCCACCTCTTTCAGGAGGCCTTTCCATAATTCCCCAACCCCAGGTGCTATCTCCTCTTCACCAAATTGCTTCATGTTTATTTTGAACATAGGTGTATACATTCATGAGACAGTGAGGTGGCACACTGGACAGAGCGGTAGTCAGGAACACTGAGTTCAAATCTGGCCTCAGACACTAGCTGTGTGACCCTGGGCAAGTCACTTAACCTATGTTTGCCTAAATCCACTGGAGAAAGAAATGGAAAACAACTCCAAGAAAACCACATGGACAGTATGGTCCACAGGTCCATAAATGGTCCTGTATGGTCCATAAATTGCCAGAAACGACTGAACAACAAACATGTTTCTATACACTTATCTCATGTATACTATTATATCTAAGTGTCATCTCCTTCAATAGAAGGTAAACTCCTTAGGGCCAGGGATGATTTAACTTTTGTCTTCCCAGCTCTATGCACAGTGCTTGGCACTCGGGAAATGCTTAATAAATGCATATTTATGGCTAGTTCTGATAAGTCAATCACAACACTGCATCCTTAACCAATCTTTAGATGTTAAGTGCTTAATTAAAATATACTTTTTAAAAGAGAGATCTCAGTACATCTTGTCACATTCCATTGGAAGTGGCTGGATAAGCATGGGATGTTCCATTATTTATATTCATAATGGAACTTTAAATCAAGAGGGAACCTGGTTTAGTATGATTTATACTTTCTTATGACTCAAAGGAATTCCACTCAAACAGGCAAAAGGAAGAAGTGGTATAGAGGAGACAAAGCAGAAAGTCACCTCAGTTGGGTCTCTATGAAGTCAGATGACAAAGTAACATAAATCAATCAAGGAGCCATTTGCTGCCACATGAATGCTGGTGATTCGGTCACATTTTCCAGGTTTTTGGCCTGATATAGACATAGACCAGGAGTCCCATGCTCTTTTGCAGCATCTTAAAATTGGAATGGCCTCTGTGGTCCTATATTCCTGTCCATACCTTACCAAGAGTTGTCTCTATAATATCCCCAACAAGTAGTCCCCCTTCAGAGATGGGGAACTCATGACCTTCTGAGCCAGTCTGTTCCACTGTGGGACAGCTCCCCCTCCTCCCACTTCTCTCCTAGTTCTTCTCTCTGGGACCCAACAGAATAAGCCTAATATTCTTCCATATGACAGTATGTTTCTGTTCTGGCCAGAAACTATGAGGGTCTCCTCTCCCAGACTGATTCTTTTGTGAAGGCAAACTAGGCCATCTTTTGCCTCAATTCTTACCTAGCCTTTAATTACCGAATGGGTGTTGCCTCAGGCAAACTGAGACCTGGGAAAGACTTTAGCTTAAAAAGGCCAAGGTCTCCCAATGCACCTGGGGCCATCTCCAGTCTTCCTGACCTATGTCTTGCCACTGGACTCCGATGACTCTGGAGGAGAGAGTGAAGCTGATGACGTTGCACAGCTTTGTCTCACTTGAATCAAAGTCAAGACATCACCCTCCTGATGTCAATGGTCCTCTTTGAGAGTGAAGGATGGACAACAGTCTTTTGAATACTTGAAAATAGTTAATCTATGTGAGCCTTCTTTTCTACTGGCTACATGCCCCTAATTTCTTTAACTGATCTTCATGTAGCATGGACCCAAGGCTTTTGACTACTGTAGTTCCCCCTTGCCTCCACCCTGCTACACACTTTCCAGTTTATTAGTGTGGGGACCAGAACTGAATACAATATTCCACATGTCTGATCCTTCCACATAAAGTGCAAGGTACAACAGATATGGCACCTCTTTATTTTCAGAAGCTATGCTTCTTATCAGTATAGGACTACGGTCAGATCCTTGATGGCAGATGAACCAGAGACCTCCCTCCAAGTTAACACTGACCTGTCAATAATTAGTGTTTGGTTCTTGTTATTCAATCAATTCTATATCAACTTAACTGTATTATCATCAAGCCTGCATCTCTACAGATTCTGCCGAAAGCCTTGCTAAAATGTAAGTACGCTGTGCCTGCAGGATTCGCCTGATCTACCAGGCTAGTTACCCTGCAAAAAAGGAAATGGGGTTAGTCTCACATGAACTGTTCTTAATGAAGCCAAGCTGACTTTCAGTGATCACTGCTTCCCTTTCTAAGTGGTCCCCAACCTCCCCTTCAATAATGTGCTCTCGAATTTTGCCAGGAGTGAAAGTCAAGCTCACTGGTCTGTAGTTTGCAGACTTGGCCCACTCTGCTTTTTAGAAAATATAGACATCTGTCCTCCTCTCATCTTGTGGCACCTCTCTGGTACTCTGTATAAGGCTATGCCTATGCATATGGGTGACATCTAAAAGAAAAGAGAACATTCAGACATTTCCAAGTATTTGGTGGTTTGGCTCACTCTAGAAAGGCAATCTGGATGCTTTATAGTGATTTTTCATTTTTCATCTGTATGGCATGGGCACTGCATATGCAGATTCCCCTCCCCCAGAGACTTCTAGCACTGACTCAGGATGGGGCTAAAGGTCTTTCATCAAATGAATTCACATTCATGCACTTCGTCTGTCTCATCTGAGAAACTGAGTAAGCAAGTTGGTAATCCTTGGACATAGTATGTGAGGATAAACTGAGTCAACGGAAACAACTATGTCCCAAACATAGACTGTCCAAGTGAATGGTGAGAGCCACTTAAAAATGATGATGAAGTACAGACTGATGGCTTCCAGGTTAGGATTTTGACATTTTATCTAAATTTTATTGCTGTTGAAATTGTGTTTCAAGACAGACCATACATTTTAAAATGAGCCTGATAAATATCTTAGTATTTAATTTTAATAATAATCAGCCCTTAATACTTTAATCTGCAGTAACCTTAAATGCATAATTTATATTACAGTAACTAGGAAAGGCCCTGATTATTCATTGCTGCCTTTCATGAACATGAAGAGCTAATATTGGGCATCAAATCAAATGGTAACAGGGTGGTTTCATGCCACTGTACCCCAAGATTCCAGTATGCAATCTGTGTTTTCCTTCATTTTAAGTGGCCCGAATATGCCACAGTGATAAATGAGGGCACATGCTTGAGCAATATTATGTGATAAACTCAGAAATCAGTTTCAGTTGGGTATTTATTTTAGGTTGATTTAATCAGAGAGGTAGAGATTTCTGAGTTGCTGTGTTCTCCTGCTTGGAAAAAAAATCAATAAATCCAAGTTAATCGGCAGGCAGCAGCCTAACCAGATTACGTTTGTGAACCCTGGGCTACTACAGGGTTTTCCAGCAGCTCAGCAAGCTTAATCCACAAGTGGATGATACGATACAAAGCATTTCTATTAAATATTCCTTTGCATGATGCTAAACCTATCATTTGGGGGAGAGAAAACAAATATCTATAGAGAGAATTAGCATAGACCTCTAAGCTACTTTCCTGGGGCTGTGGTAGCGGAGATATTAATCTTCTCATAAAACCTTCCTCCTCTGATGCTAATGGCTTATATATCCACAGATACCTGAGGTTCAGATATATGAGCCGATATAATTAGACAAGGTATGCAGCAGGGAAAAAACAGTAGTGATGAAATTGAAGCTGATATTTTATAGCGTTTTTCATGGTCTAAAAAAATCACTATAGTATTATTCCCATTTTACAGGGGAGAAAAGTGAGGCCCCAAAGAGGTAAACTCCTTGGTCTTATCCCCAGTTACACAAAACCTGGGTTTAAACATGGATATTTTAACAATGTGCTTGCGAGTATACCACACTACTTTCTCAACAAAAATGTCCCTCTGCTCTTTCCATACTATATCCCAAGGCAATTCACATCATCAGTGCAATTTCTTTCTCTTCTATTCTAAAATGGGGACATGAGTGCCTAATCAAGTTTGCTTCAGTGGGGATAAAATGTGATAATGGATGTAAAAGCATTCTGTAAAATAAACCTAGAGAAAGTCGCTAATGAAATGCCACAGAGCTCTGTCCTCAGCTTTGTGCTGCGAAATATTTTTACTGAAGACCTGAGACCTCCCCTAAAGTTCTGCTGTAATTTCAGGTGACCTTGGGTTTTCAAAGGCTAGAAGAAGAGTGAACTCTGGCTTGTCCTTCCAAGCTGGAAAGGCTTTGAATACAGGCCCAGAAATAGACTGTGTATCTTTGCTGAGCATCAACCCTGCTAAATTCAGAGAAACTCATTACCAGGTTTGCCACAGTGTGATGAGTTTTTGTTTTTAATTTTTTTGGCCACAGCAACTTTTGAAGACTGTCCATTCAATGACAGAGGGGTTGTTACCGACAGAATTACAGGTCCTTAAAGCACTCCGAAAGTGAATGAGGATACAGAAGGACACTTATGACATTTGGAGACGACACAAGGGTGGGAGGGACAGCTAATATGACAGGTGGCAGAAACAGGACCCCAAAAGATCTTTACAGGCTAAAACTAAAGTGGAATCTAACAAGATGACATTAAATAAGAATAAATGTAAAGTCCTGTCCTTAGGTTCAAAAAATCAACTGCACAGGGACAGGATAAGAGAAAGCTGGCTTATAAAGAGTTCTGGTTTAGAGGACTCGGGGCCTTTGGTTGACTTCCAGCCCAGTGAGTCTATATTGTGATGTAGCTGCCCCTAAGCTGCATGGGAACCATATTAGCACTTTAGAATAAGCTGGTTTTGCTTATCATTACACAGACGTAACAAAGGCACAAACAATGAATGCATATCCCAAGAGATAGCTTAGTGATATAGAATCAGGACAACGAGTACCAAATCCTGAACATTTCTATAATAGTTGCGAGGCTTTGTTGCCTAGGTCACCAGAATAAGGTCAAGAGCACCATTCTGAGGGATAGCACGGCATGGGGGATAGAGAGCCATCCTTGGATCAGGAAGATTTAGGTTTAAGGTCTCATTCTGTCACATCCTAGCTGTGTGACCATGGGCAGCAAGTCAAGTAACCTCTCAATGTTCTAGGCAGCTGCCTAAGCTGAATTACCAAACAGCTGGAGATCTGCACCCTGGAAGGAGTTTTTGTGCTGAAAGTTCCCCACAGGGATACAAGAACCATCACTACCATCCCAACAACAAAAACAATAATGCCAAAAATAACAACAACAACAATGAACATGACAGCTAGCATTTTTATACAACGCTTAACAAATATTTCCTACATTTTCCTCACAGTAATAGTGGCAGATAGGTGCTATTATTATCCCTATTTTACAGGTGAGTAAATTGAGGCAGAGAGAAGTTAAGTGACTTGCCCAGGGTCACATAGCTAGTAAATGTCTGAAGCTGCATTTGAACTCAGGTCTTCCTAACTCTAAGCTCCATGCTGTTTCCACTGGTATTCTACTTTATTTTACTTACATTGAAAAAGGTACAATAATAACATGGAATTTCTAACTTTTATTAGTCTGAATGGAGGAGAGAGGAAAGACTCTCCATAAAACCACCAGGAGTTATGTGCCAAAATACGCCCCAATGACAAAAACAGTTGGAGTTAGACTTTTGGAGGGGAAAAAGATGCCATCTTAGCTGGTAATGTGCCAGGGTCTTTCCTCAACCCTCAAACAAACTCATTTGGAAAGAAGTTATTCTGAAACCCCCAAGATACTGAGCCTATAATGAAGCTGCAGACTTCAATCCTTATCTCTTGTGAGGCGCAAATGGGATGCGAAAGTGTAGATAATCTTTCAAATATCATTTTATTAAAGACGGCTCCAGACAGAGGTCACGTGTAAGGGAGGTAAAATGTGGTATTGACAAATGCATCTCTACAGATTAGTATGAGTGGGCAGATTTGAGCTTGTCAGTTCTGCTTGAATGGAAACATACAATTAACTGATTGAACAGGCAATCCAGAAGTTTCCCATCAGCCCTTGACAAATGAAATGTAAGGAAGGGAGCTACCCTCTCACAAACTGTTAACTGTATTAGGCCAGGGCTTGTATATGTCAGGAACCTGCTTTACATCTGTGAATGGCTATAGTCAAATAGGTTTGGAATTCCAGATGGTGCACGAGGCCTGGTTATAGGGTGAAAGGTCACTGGCAACCATGTAAACACATGCAAACTGAGCAAGATTTTTAGTATCAGAGGTGGCATGGCCAAGTGAGTTATTGATTCTGAATAAGCAAGACTTGAGTTTGAATCCTGTCCCAAGTGTGACCCTGGGAAAGAAATATAACCTCTCTCAACCTGTTTCCTTCTGAAAATGTAAAATTAGGACAATGATAGTACCTATTTCATGAGGTTGTTCTAAGATCCAAATTAGAAAATGGCTTCAAAATGCTTTGCAAACCTTAAAGTACCAAATAAATGTCAGACGTTATTGTGCAGAAAAAATATGATGGCAATCTGCCCCCTACTGTGGGCTTGTTTAGTTTCCAGGTACCTGGCCCATTTGCAATCAGCCAGGAACAATGGGGAGAAATGATGAATGTCTGATGCAGTCTGAAAGGGGAAAGACAAGAAAAGAAGATATCACTTTATTTTGGTAAAGTATAGGGAAGACAACACACACCTATGGTCACTGAATTTGGCATTCAGACAGAGATTTCGGGTGATTTTCCCTGAGGAAAAGGCTGCTAAACAAATAATTATCGATAAGATACAAATATAAGTAGAAAAAAATATTTAAAGAAATACAAACTGATGGAATTTTTCAGGAAGGAAGACATTATAGAAAGGATCATAGGAAGCTGAAAGAAAGTCATGCTTGATGACTCCTTCCTAAGGGTAACTAGGGCAGCTGCCTGTCTAGCTGATATAAATAACAGACAGATCTTATGTATCCTCAGGCCAGGATGGATACACTCACAAGATTTCCAAACCTGATGACAAGCACCCAGTTCTGATGTTTCCTCTGGTCATAAATGATATGACCAGAAGGAATCTAGAAAGCATTGCTAAAGACTATGAAGTGCCAGGCAAGGAACTGAAGACCATGGGGACAAAAGTGGTATTTTCCACAATGCTTCTGACTAAAGGCAAGGACTTCAGAAGAGAAAATTGGATTTGTGAAGTTAATAGCTAGTTAACAAGTTGGTGTCTGAGAAAAGGGTCTGGATTTCCAGACCAAGGATTAAAATAAGAATGAGAAACTCTTGGCCAGGGATGTACCCAACAAGGACTAGTATGGGAGTGAGGGGAGACTTCCAATTACCCAGACATCAACTAGAGCCCTCTTTTGTCCGAAAACAAGAACAGCTGGTAAAATTGTTACATGGCTTAAAGATGATGAAGACTTTATGAAAAGACAGGGGAAGCAATAAGTGGATTTTCTATTGTGGATATGAACTGTGGATATACCAATTTTCGGAAAAAAGGAAAAAAAGGACTGGAGTAGGATCTGTAAAATACAAACAAGTGAGCACAACACTGACTCCTACTGAAATTCCAGAACACATTATTAATGAGATATGGAGTGAATTCCTCAACAATTAAGTGGTGATCATAAAGAACCAAGATGGCTTGATCATGAGTGGCTCATGCTAGATTAACCTCATTTCCTTTTTTGACAGGATTTCCCAACTGGCAAATTAGGGGGATGCTGTAGATATTATCTACCTAAATTTCGGCAAAGCATTTTTACAAGGTCATGCATAGTATTTTGTGTTCAAGACAGAGAGATAGAGCTTGATGATGATACAGTGAGCTAGATTCAGTCCTGGTAGAATGGCCACACCCAGAGAGTAGTCATTAATGGTATGATGCCAACTTAGAAGGTCTGTAGTGGGATGCCAGGGGCATGCCCTTGTCTCTTCGCTATTTTATTCTTATCAAGACTGAAATATAGGCCTAGGTGGCATGCTTAACAAATATGCAGATAAAACAAAATGGTACCTATGAAGGACACATAATATACTGGAAGAAGGAATAGCAATTCAAAAAAGTTCTCAGCAACATGGGGATAAACTTAATAAGATGAATTTTAAAACAGATAAATGTAAAGTCCTTGAGATTTTAAAAATCTGTTTCCAAAGTACATGATGGAGGTATGTGCATGTGGCTAGAGAGAAGTTCATATGAAAGAGATCTGGGGGTGGGGGGGTTTAGTCAAACGCAAGCTCAGTATGAGTCAATGGTGTGATGTGGCAGCAAAGGAGTCTAATCTCATAGAATCTTAGACTGCCTAGACACACAATAGCTGGAGCAGTGGATAGGGCACCAGACCTGGACTCAGGAAGACTCATCTTCCTGAGTTCAAATTTGGCCTCAGACACTTACTAGCTGTGTGACCCTGGGCAAGTAACTTCTCCCTATTTGCCTCAGTTTCCTCATCTGTCAAATGATCTGGAGAAGGAAATGGCAAACCACTTCAGGATCTCTGCCAAGAAAACCTCGAATGGGGTCATGAAGAATCAGATATGACTGGAACAACTGAAAGATAACAACAACAAATTGAACATAAGGATCCCTGCCAGCTACATACTGACTTAGAGAACCACATTCTCAACATTATCTGTGTTCTACTGTGATTTTATTTACTTTGGTAAAGATTTCCCAACTACATTTTAATCTGGTTTGGGCAGTGCTTCGGCATCTGGGTGTTTGACACCTTCACTTTAAGATGGGACAAATTCTCCAGGTAGGTGGTTAGGCTACAATTTCATTCCTAACATAGCTTCGAAAGCAGCAGTTTTCTTAGCCCACCCCTCAAGAAACAGGCTGTGATTAGGCCCCAGCTTTATACTGTACTTGCAAACCTCTATTTCACTTTGGGCCCTGAATGATCTGTTTTACTAGTCCCACGGAGCACATTAACTAAGTTGCTGCCAAAATTCATTTCTATTTGGGGGACAGAAATATGTAGTTTTTGTTGTCTACATGTGTCAAGTTACCTGGAAAATTGCCCAATCTCCACTTTGTTCTGTGCTATGTAAACATAGCCTGTAGCGGAGATGGAGCTCCAGCACAACCAGCATCCTGTTTCTAGCATTCGCCAGAACTGGAAATTTCCCTCTCACTTTTCTGACTCAATGGCTGCCTTAAGTTTCTTCAAACCCTAACAGCAATATAAACATATCACTCTGGGTCTATACTAAAGTGGAAAAGAAGTGACCAACATTTTTTATGACTCATTGGTACTACAATAAAAGCAGTTTTTCTGTGAACGGGCTGCTGTTTTATAAATGTTCAAGAAATTAAGGTTCTCTCCTCAACAGAGAAAGCTGGTTTCTGTTCAGATGAAATTATATGAGCTATTTCTGATCGTGTCTACTTATTAAGAATTCCTGCCAGGGTTTCCAGGCTTGGATTAAAGCTTACTGGTTCCTCACTAGGTTGTAGGTGCCACGCCCACCTAACTTCCTTTTTAAAGTAAAAGGCTTTCACATTGTTTCTTCCCTAACAACTGCCCTGAGTAGTAACTGAGGCTTTAATTCAAATGCGGACCACTTTCTCAGGGGTTATTGGTGTATTCCTTCCTATTACCATCTCCCACCATTGTTTGCCCTGGAAGCAAATAGCTCAAGGCTTAGAAATGGAATAGCAGCATGAATCTTCGGTGGTTAAGCAGTGCAGCTTTTACCTTGCCGCCCCCTCCTTCTCCCACGGACTCTGTACAAATGCCATCTTGTCAAGAATCTAAGCCTTGCCTTGAAACATGCAGCAAGAATTTTAGGAAGCTCCATGGTATGGTTGCTAGACCCTGGACTTTTAGTCAGGAAGACCTAAGTTCAAAACCCACTTCACATTCTCACTAGTTGAATGAATCTGAGCAAGCCACTTAACCTCTCTCTGCCTCAGTTTCCTCATATGTAAAATGTTTCTAAAGTAGGATTGTCATAAGGATCAAAGAGAAGAAATGTAAGATGCTTTGCAGATTTTAAAGCATCATATTAATGGGGGCTATTTTGTAATTATAGAACTACAACATTTTAGAATTAGAAGGATCATCTAGTCCAACCCTTTCATTTATGTAGGGGGAAACCGAGACCTAGAGAGCGGGCATGACTTGCATAAAGTCCCACAGGAGTTAGTGGTAGGGCTAGAAATGGAACCTTGGTCCCTTGACTCAACCTATGGCCCATCCCGCCACACTGCTTTACCATAGAAGCCTTTCCTTCCCAGTGACCTTCCTCTTGTTTTCATGACAGGGGGCAGTGATGGATCTGAGGATTTCAGGAAAGGACTCTTTTGTGTTTCAGAGGATGAGGTGGCCCAGGGTGTCTCAAATTCTCTTTATATAGAGCCATCTTCCACAATATCATTTGGTGCTTGATCCCCCATGTTAGAATTTGGAAGCAAGATCCTCAATGGCTAAAGCTTCTGGGAGGCTTTTTGACAAGCAGCTGAACTTGGAGGAGAAGACACAAGGAGCCTGGTAGATAATCTTACCCCATTGATACCTACCAAAATGAGGAAGAAGAAGAAAGCTGGAAACGGCCTCAGGGTCTCAGTGAAGCTAAGCTGAAAACTTCCATTTTCATGTTAGCAAAGTGTATTCTCTGGTGCTGAGTTATATAAGGCCTAAAAGATTCAGGTGGCAATATGATGGGCTGTTTTTTTTTATTTCAAGAACTTCTTGGTAAAATTAACTATTACTGTAAATGTATTTCTACCTTTGTGCTCATGAGAAGAAATCAGTTCATGCTATGATAGCTCCAATCTCCACAAAGATAGTTAATAAAGCACTTTATGACTATATTTTGGTTATAAGAATTTTTTCAAAATTTTCTGTTTAGTATCCCAAACATCAAGGGGCCTAATTAATTTGGAATGAAGCAGCTCTTACGGAAATAAACCATTTATCTTTCTGAGGGAGGAGCAACTGTAACAATTGATTTCATACTCTGGAAATGCTGGAGTCCATTAAATGTGCATATCTTGTCTGTGGTTCCCGAGAGACTTTCAAAGACAGATATCTGTCCTGATTTCCTGTCATTGTAACATTACTGTCCTCATTTCTTCCAGTGGGTTCTCATCTTTTTAATGTAGACTTAGAGTAAATTTCATGCTTAGCACATATGGTAAATGCAAAGCAAGTCTTTGGATAAGGTTAGCCACACACAATGAGCCCTGAGGTTCACTCCTTTGCTATACAGCTGAGCCTGGGGCTTTGCAATGCTTTCCTCTTTGGTGGCCTGGCCAGATTTTTCTAGGACATGTCTGAAAGCCAGGTCAAGTCTCACAGAAGGCAATTCTCCACAAAGTCACATGAGATGGGCAAAGTCCACCTTGATGGTGACACGTTGTTCTTGGCCTGTGTCTCACAAAGGAAGAATGGTGAATCTGCTGAAAGATCTTTAGCGGCCAAATCTTCGATGCCAAATATGCTGCTAGACAGCCCATTAAATGGAGCAAGGATCCTCCAAAGGGTTTGGAACACAGGAGTAGGCAGTAAAACCGAGTTCTCCCTGCGACACCTTTGGCCACGGAAAAGCCTGGCTACTGAGGAATTGCTAGTTGAGCCTATGTAAATGCCCGTGAATGTTTGCTAAGGATGAGCTGAGTAGGTACCTAGATTATTCCCCTATAATTACCATCAATATTCTCTTTACATTTCCAGTAATTTTTTTACCCTGAAGTGATTAGCTCCCACTCAATCTCCTGATAAGCCCTAGAAATGCAAAAACCTATCAATTCACAATCAATGCTGGCAGGTTCTAGTATCAACTGTTCTTTTCTTCCTCACCTAGAAACTGAAAAACTCAAATGAAATGGTTACTTGGGAAAATGGCATCCAAAGAAGAAATATCTAGACTACTCTCAAATGACAACCTGCAATCTTGGTGGGTATTCTAGAAGTCAAGGACAACACTCATGTGAGTATGAATTTAAGAATAGCATGTGATGTGATTATAAAGTAAAATAAATTTGGGTACATGCCATACATCCACCTAGCAGACTGCAAACTCTTTGAGGGCAAGGGGCAGTGTTGTTTTTCATTTCTATCTTCCTTGAACATAGGAAGTGCTTGGTGAATGTCTCTGGAATTGAAGTGAATTGACGTGAAGTGTTTTACTCTAGAGAAAGGGAAAACTCACTGGGGACCTAGAGTTAATAGATTATTGCTGGCACAACTATGCTATTATTACAAAGATTTAAAGAAATAGGTGGGGAAACCAGGGACCACCCCCAAAACACCAAAATCTTAAGCAAATACACTAAGCACCTGCTCCAAGTCAGCCTAGGAGGCACATGAACCTTGACCCTAGATCTCAGTATAATGGGGACTCTGGCATTAGGGGGAGGCCAATTTACACTCAGATTACATATTGGTCCTTTGGAAAATTGGTCATCACCAATTTACCTGTTACCTTTGAACTATTTTGTATTTGAAGGTAAATTTAAAGTATGTCTGGGGAAATTTCTCTTGGATTGATGAGATTAATTACACTCAATAGTACTTATGAGCATTTTTCTTTAGATTAAAAAGCTTATTTGCCAAATGTACTTAAGCCTGAGCCAAAGAGTCTGTCTGTTGGAAAGTGAGACTATGTGAAGTTCAAATGGACTCTTTTGTGCAGAAAAAAATAGATAGAAATGGAGATACATACATATATTTTTTCCTAATTATTGTATTTTTCTCTCCTTCACAGATATAATATTCTAATTCCTCCTTCAGTTCAAAGAGATGTCAGGATAAATTAAATGCCATTATCCATGAAAATCACTACTCTCAGCCTATTTCTAGTTTGTGTCATTAAATTGGTCATTCCCAGTCTAGAATTCCACATGGAATTCAAAAGATTTGATATTTTGATATTATTTCTACCTCGTGTCTTCAATAGACTCTTCACATGCCAGTAAATGTATTCTCGGAATACATTTACAAGCTGGGGAGAGGTTTTTATGCCTTGTCCTAGTAGTACTCTACTTCATGCCACAGAAGTTCACCCATCCACCTACATAATTATCCATTCAACAAAACATTACCAAGTGACAGGGAGATTTTTGGACATGGCACAGGGGAGGGACAAAAATTTAAGTGCCGCATTACCTGTACAGAGTTTATAGTCAGGTAGAATGATGAGATGTAAAAACACAAGATGACATTCCATGATAAGTGCATTAGGGGTGAGCAAAGCCTGCACAGTTTGTGGGTTGAGGAGATCCATTATTACTGATACTGGTGGAGGGGATTCAGATCAAGGAAGGCTTCATGGAGCAAGTAGCTATGACTTAGGCTTTCTAGGATGAAGAGGGATATAACGCAGGAAGGATCGTGGGATGAAACAGGATTTGGATGAATTGGCTGGAAGTCAGAGGCAGCTAGGTGTTGAAGTGGATAGAGCACTGGACTCAGAATCAGGAAGACTCATCTTCATGAGTTCACATGTGGCCTCAGACATTTACTAGATGTGTGACTCTGGGCAAGTCACTTAATCTTGTTTGCCTCAGTTTCCTCATCTGTAAAAATGAGCTAGAGAAGGAAACAGCAAACTAGTCAAGTATCTTTATCAAGAAAACACCAAAATGGGGTCAGACACAACTGAACAACAACAGGTGAATATTCCTGAAAAATTTCAATTCAGGGTACTTCAGGAAAAGTGCAGTAAATTCATTACTTTTCAGTGCACACATAAATTAATCCAGGTAACAACTGGTACCAAGTAGAAATCCTTTGATGTCTGTCTTAATGGACAGATAAGAATCACTTAAAAATAAATAAGCAATCTATTGTATGCTTTTGATGTACTTGAAAAGAATTTATCTGAATTAAAATCCCATTTTCTTTGGGAAGCCTTTCTCAACCCTTCTGAATTCTAGTGCCTTCTCTCCCTTAATTATTTCTTATTTATCCTGTATATAGCTTGTTTGTACATATTGGTTTGCTTTCTCTCTCCCTCATTAGACTGTGGACAACTGAGGACAGAGACAGTGCTTTGCCCCTTTTCAATATACCCAAGTGCTTAGCACAGTGCCTGGCAGGACCATCTTCAGATGTCCTGATCTCCATCTTGCCACTGGGCCCAGATGGCTCTGGAAGAGAAAGTGAGGCTGGTGACTTTGCCCAGCCCTCCCTTACTTAAAATCCAATTCATTTGCAAGTCATGGCATCACCTTCCCGATGTCATGGTCCTCTTTGAGAATGAAGGACAAAAAACGTTGCCTGGCACATAGTAGGTGCTTAATAAATGTTTACTATTTGTTCCTTTCAGTAGTATAAATAACCTGCGCTGAAATCTTGTTGGAATCATTAATTAGGCCAGCAAATTAATAGGATTAAGGGTAGCCCCTCGCTCAGTTACCACTAAATCTGAAGTGGCAGCTGTAAATTAAACTTTATGTACTGTATCTATTATAATCATCTTAAGTCAAGGATAGGTAAACCAAGGAGAAAGGAACTCCTTGATTACAAAAGAAAAACAAACCAAAACGCCAAACTTGTTCTCCACAAGGACAGATGAATATTGAAATAAAATAAACAAGGCTGGGGCAGGGGAAGCTCTCTCCTTCACTCTTTCCTTCGTTTTAAAAAACTAGCAGGTGATGCTCCACCTTGAGCTCTGCTCCTTCACAGTTATGGAGCAGGAGATTTCCAGTTAAGTGTTTCCTCTTATCCCCTGCTGCTCCTAGGAGCACAGCAGGTTAATCACAAAGTGCCTTCGAGTTTCCAGGTGCAGGGGTTTTAAGCTCCTGAAACACCATGTCTGTTTTTTTCAGCTGGAGGGGCTGAAGAGAAAGGGGAATGGTGGGAAATTTGACCAATAGAATGTGCATATTTACGATTATGATTAAAGAGAAAAATAAGTTTTGGGAATGTGGGAAGAAGCCCCTGTGGGAATAGGGACAGAGCCTAGAACAGCAAGAAAAAAAGCAAAGGAAAACAAGAATTTTTTTATCTGAACTTAACGCTCTCTTGCCAAGGGGGGCAGGTTAGCAAAAAGAAAACTACAACTTATAACTAAGAAAATTAAGAACGGTCTTTCATTGTATATGCTCACCATGGCAGAAAGCCTCACTGATTCTCCTTCAAAGTGTCTTTTGGATCCATTTGTCCCTCTTATTTCCATTCCCCTAGTCCAGACTTTTATTTCACCCATTCCCCCTTGTCACCCCTTCCTATTACTGCAACAGCCAAACTAGTTGCCTAGAAAAATCAAGTCCAAACTCCTAATGTTGGCATTCAAAGCCTCACAAATCTGATCCCAATTAAATCTATTCAAAGTGGTATATGACTATACCCCAATATGTACCCTCTACTTAGCTAGGCTGATGTCTTGCTTTGACTCCTACACTCATCCTAGCTCTGTGTTTTTAGTGCTGTCCTCCTGGCCTGTAATAACCTACCTGCCCACTCCTTGTTTTCTAAATCATCAATCAAGATCCAGCCCAAATCCCACCCTCATCAGTGTAGTTCCCAATGGCCACTCTCTGAGCTTTAATATTACTTAAAATCTTTGCCACCTAATTTTGTATGTGATTTTTGACTGTCCTGTACTGTTCAATAGTTCTTTCCCATATGCTAGCCTTACCGCTCAACTAAACTGAGTAAATTCCTTAATGGGAGGGACCCTGCCTGATGCTTTTCTTTCATCTCCTATAGAAACTAGCCCTGGGTTGGGGAAACTGATGTGCAATAAAGTCAGGTTCACTTGAAGAAACTCCCAGTTTAGCAGCTTAACAGTGGTGACAATTCAGGCAAATGTCTTATTCTATGTGGGCCTCAGTTTCCCCATCTGTAGAATGAGGGGGTTGAACTAGATGATCTCTTGGGTAATCCACATCCAATCACAAATGTTTATGAGATAATGGAATCACTATGGCAGACCAAGAAAGAGTCCAGGGAGTAGCCATTGTGAGTCAAGCCTGAGAAACAGCATCTCCCGCCTGAGAAACAGGTCCATGGAGCATCAGGGAAGAGCAGAGACCACAGAGGGTGGCAGAACATTGCAAACTGCCTGTCTCTTTCTGGAAGCAAGGTTTTGGTTGGGAGACTTGTTTGTTCCCTATACATATTTGACCTGATTATCTAGAGACTCGCTTCCTCTTTCCATATCCTCCCGACTAGAATAATGACAAAATGCACATATCCCAGATGAAAAATTTACTCAGCCAATCTCTACAACGCCCTTTCTTTTTTTATAAGCAATTTTTGTTCATCTGTGCTTCTTGCTGGGCTCCAATAGTTACATAGAATGAAAAATTGCATCCATTACACCTGTCAACGATGAAAAAATACATACATGTCCCTACACTGCTACTTTGGATTTATACAGAGCTAGTCTTCTAAGGGGAACAAAAGAGCCCAGCTTCTCTGAAGTGGAGGGAATGCTGGTGGAGGCCATCCAATCTCATCTCAACAGCCCCACCCCAAATGGCCATCCAGCTCCTTCTCAAAATTTGCATTATAGTCCATCCCTCTTTGAGACGCTACATTTTTAGCAAGTTGTTCTTCACATTAAGCTGAAATTTGACGTCTTCACGGGTTCCACCCATTGCTCCCATTTTCCCCCTTCAAACAAAAAGCAAAACAAATTGAGTTGTTCTTCCAGATAACAGCTGTTCTGGTACTTGAAAACAACTATCAGGTCTCCTCTAAGTCTTCCTCAGGTCAAATATCTGGAGCTCGTTTAGCCCATTATATGGCATGATCCCAAGACATCAATCTAGTCCCTTCCTCTGGAAGCTCTTCACTTTATTAAGGTTCTCTCCCTAGGATGGGATGTCCAGAACTAAATAGGAGATGCCAGATGCGGCCTGACCAGGGTCATGGACATGGGAACCATAACCTCTGTAATCCTGGACCCGATGACTCTCTTAACCCAGTCTAAGATTGTATCAGCTTTTTCAGAGACTGTGCTACACTGCTGAGATGAATGAACTTGCAGGGCACTAAAAGCTGCAGGCAAAGTGCTATCTAGCCAGGCCTCTCTGACTTGTACTAATGATGTTGATTTTAAAACAGCAGCAACAACAAAAAGCACCTCAGTTGTAAGACTACACTGATTTCCACTAATATTAATTTTATCAGATTCAGCTTAACATGGTAGCCTATATAAAGATCTTTTCGGATCCTTACTTCAGGTGACATATTAGCTATCCCTTCCAGCTTCATGTCAACAGCAAATTTAACAAACATGCCATCTACAGTTTGATTCAAGGCACTGATAGAGGTATTGTGGCACAGTGGATAGAGTCTGACCTTGGAGCCAGGAAGATCTGGAAAATATGTTGTACTGTATGGCAGGCCATGGAAACAGGAAGACATGGGTTCAAGTCTAGATTTTGAAATATATTAGCTTAGTGATCATGGACCAGTCACTCAACCTAACCTTTCATAGCACCTCAGGGAGGTAAGACACATTTAGAACAAAAGGGCAGCTAGGGGGTGCTGCAGTGGATAGAGTGCCAGGCCTGGAGTCAAGAAAACTCATCATCCTGAGTTCAAAGCCAGCCTCAGACTCTTACTAGCTGTGTGACCTGGGACGAGTCACTTAACCTTCTTTGCCTCAGTTTCCTCATCTGTCAAATGAGCTGGAGAAGGAAATAAGCAAACCGCTCCAGTATCTTTGCCAAGAAAACCCTAAACGAAGTCACAGACTGAAGAACGACAACAAAGAGAACAAAAACAAGTGCAAACAACCAGCCCAAACTGTAGACAAAGAACTCAGATAACACAAATTAGTGATTCTATGGCTGTATCTTGAGAGATCTATCTTGATAGATGCAGATTAGCAGAGAAGAAGAAGGAGGACATTTTAAGTGGCAGAAGAACACAGGGATGACTAACTCATGCAGGGATGGTAAGGTGACTGGCCTAGCTAGAATGGAACATCAGAGTTGAGGAAAGAAGGAAGGAAGGAAGGAGGGAAGGAGGGAAAGAGAGAAGGAAGGAAGGAGGGAACAAAGGAAGGAAGGAAGGGAGGGAGGGAGGGAGGAAATAAGTATTTATTAAGTACCTACTATGTGTCAGACACTGTGCTAAGTGCTTTCCCAATATTATTTCATTTAATCCTTATAAGGACCCTGAGAGGCAGGTGCTATCATTAGCCCTATTTTACAGTTGTGGAAACTGAGGCAGACAAAGGTTAAGTAATTTGCCTAGGGTCACACAGTAAGCATCTAAATCTGGATTTGAACTCTGGCCTTCCTTACCTCAGACCCAGGGCTATATCAATTTCACCCCCTAGGTGTTTCATTTGGAATTGCTCAAAGTTTAGGCTCAATATTAAGAAAAGCAATTGTTAATATAGAAGAGACAGTTACAAGAGAGAGAACCCACTGGGGCTAAGTCAGTGAGAATTAATTTGAGCTTACTGAAGCAGGCCATAAAAGAACAAAGTCATATTTTAATATTATACATTGTTCTCTGGATATAGAACAAAGGCAGGGAATCAGCCCAGGGACACCCCCACCCCCTCACCCCCTTTCTGCTCCCACTCCTTACCTTTCAAAAGAGCACCACTGACCTCTAAGACTTCTTGATTTCCTGTCAGCTTTGAGGACCAGAATGTCCATTCAAGGCAGCCTATTGGGTTTGTAAAAATTCTATTTCTGATTATCACATACCAGAATTGGACTCTCCCAATAACCTCACTCTCCCTACAGGTACCTGACAGATCAAAGGTGTGGCCATTTTCCTTCCACATGTTAGCTTTCCAAATATGTGTCCCATGACACCTTTCCAAGAATTTGATCTAACTTTCTGGGGGCACCACACTTTCCTGGAGATCTCATTTGCTTGGGTTTTTTTTGGAGAGGGAGACAATGTTGCATGTCAGAAAGTGTTACTCTAGAATTCCACCCATTCAGAAGGGGGTTACAAGCAAAAGAGCTGGTGAAACAGACTGTGTGGAACTCAGTCAGAAAGGAGAAAGTGTCAGGAGTGCCACAGAAGACAAAAAGATGGCAAGCCATTGTCTGGGTGTTGTTTCAGAGCCTTCTCTGGAGATTGAGGACTGGGAGTCAGGTTAGATGAAGGGCAATCTAATCATTATTAAAATTCCACAGAAACAATTTTTTTAAACTGTAGGTCCTTATTAATTGACATTTCACAAACAGAGCTGCCTTTAATCTCCATTAAATAAATGTAAATGTATTCTTTAAGTCATAGCAACATTATGTAGCAGTTGGCACTTAGTCAAAATCTTCCATTTCCACCTGAATTATCTTTGAATGTAATTTATTCTAGCTACTGTGTTTGTTAGTCATTTTAAGAATACATTTGTTGAAAATTCAGTACTGTATCTTTAAAGAGATTTTTCTTTCTCTAAATAAAGTGTCGAGATTTTACAGCAAATTTGTGTTGGTTTTAAATAACTTATGATTAAAAACACATTTAACTTCCCAATGACAGAGTTGAGGCATAAACTGTACAAAGACCTACAAAAAACTACAAGCAAGCCATCACATGCTCCAGTTTTTTCAGCATAGCACAGTGAGTGGGGAAAGGGGAAATGGATTCCTGTTTGGCTTTCTCCAAATAATAGCTGAAGTAAATTCTGAGGTGACATTAAAACATTCCAGTAGCCATTTAGGGCCTTTAATCTGTATGAACATGGGCAATTTCAAGTGACATAGAATCAGAAAGCTAGAAAACGTCTTTGGTAACCTAAGGCACAAACAAAATTCTTTTGATTTTGTGACATGTGGTAATTGATTTCTCCATGCAGTGGCACCTTGGGTTTCCAACAAATAAACTGATGTATGACTTGGTTTATTTCCCTCCTTTCCTTTCCCCCAGTTCTGACCCTAACAGGTGGTAGAATCACGGAATATCAGAGTTGGAATGGAAGCCAGAGAGAGGATAACAAGTCTAAGGAATACCCTTTGAAACATGATAATTAGCATTTCTATAGTACATTAAAGTTTACAAAGCACTTTACATAGACACACCTTTTGCTTGAAGACCTCCAGTGAGGAAAGACCCACAACCATATTTCAAGGTGGCCCATGCTACTTTGGATCTCTAGCTGTGTTAACAAGTTTTTCTATCATATCCAGATAAAATCTATCTCTATGCAACTGCTACTCAGCATTCCCAGTTCTGCCTTCAAGGACAAGCAGAACAAATCTTGTCCTTCCTAACTGCTGGCCCTTCGACGTGAATAAAATACATTTCATTCTCCCTGATCTCTGTCATGAAGCCGTTCCCTTTTCAATTTAAAAATAGCCAGTTCATTCAACTGATTGGAAGGTTCTTCAGCACCATGGATATATACCTGTAAATGCTTATTGATTAGGAAGACTATTATCTAGTACTAAGAATGGAACATACTATTCCAGATGTGGTCTGACCAGATCAGGGTTCTGGATCGTATCTCTCCTAACGTAGCAGAAGACTACATCAACTTTTTGGACTGCCCTCACTCATATCGAGCTTGAGGGTCACTATAGCCTCCAGATTTTTTTCATAAGAACAACTGTTTAGTCATATTTCCACATCTTGTACTGATGAAATTGATTTTTTTGATCCAAGCATGGAACTTTACACTTATTACATTCAGATGAACATTTTATCCTGCTGAGACCTTTAAAAAATCTTGGCTAACAGGAGAACATGATATGCAACCACAGACATATGGATTCTGTGAGGACCAACCCTGACAGACTTCGCTCTTCTCAGCAACACAAGGTACAAAGACAACTCCAAAGGACTCACGATGAAGAATGCTATCTACATCCAGAGAAAGAACTATGAAGTATGAATGCAGATTGAGGCACACTTCATGCTCGCCTTTTTCCCCCTTTTTTTTCTTGTCTTTTGTTTTTGTTTTTGGTTCTGTTTCTTCTTTCTCATGATTCATTCCATTGGTCATAATTCTTCTCCACAACTTGACTAGTGTATAAATTAATTCAATGCGAAGTTATACGTGGTAGTAATATGAGATTCCATGCCGTCTTGGGGAGGGAGAGGAGAAAATATGGAACTCAAAATTATGTAGAACCGTGTGTTGTAAACTAAAAATAAAAAAAAAAATCTTGGCTAAGTTACCCAATGTGTTAGCTACCCCTCTTAGCTTTGTGTCACTGTCAGATCTGATACACAGGCCTTCTATGTCTTTATCCAATTCATTAATAAAAGTATTAAATAGCATAGATCCATGAAGCATGTCATTAAAGATCTTCTTCCAAGTGGCCAATGACCCACTGTTGACTACTCTTTGGGTCAATCATTCAATAAAATTCTCCTAACTGTACTATCATTTAAACCTGAGGAGAACATAAGAGCTTTTCCCAATATTAGCTTGGGTAGCTACAATGGAGGAAATGAGTGGGAGCATGAGTACAGGGGATTTCACAGATATTGCTTGCACACACTCCTCTGTTATGTCTGGAGATCTCAAACACATGGTTTTCAATGCATAATCTGTTGTGACAAAAAAAAAGCATGGCTTTGGATCTTTCAAGGAGACTTTATCATTAAAGGGTCAGTGCAAACTGCCTGGCTGACACCCCTCCTCACATTAACAGCAAGTACACAGCCCCTAAAGCATCCTCATTCCTTTCTCTTCTCTCATTCTCCATTGCCAATCAGTTGCCAAGTGTTCATGATTCTACTTCCACAGTGCTTCTCACATCTCTCTCCTTTCTATCTCAAGAACCACAGCCCTAAGTCAGGTTCTCATCACCTCTCACCTGCTGGACTACTGCTTTACCTGGTGGATGTCCCTGCTTCTAGTCTCTCCCCTCTCAAAGTCACCTACTACAAAGCTGCTACTCCTAAGGTCACATTTTTTGATCCCACCAGTCCCCTGCTCAAGAAGCATCAGCCACTCCCTATATTGTTTGACTTGACAGAAGCATTTAAAATCCTTCACAAGCTGGCTTCCACCTACCATTTCTAATTTTTCCCCCTCACTGATCCCTAGCATACATTTGATATTTCAACCAAGCACTCCTACTTGCTGCTCTCTGCATACCATGTTTCACCATCTACTTCTCTGCCTTTCCATCGGCTCCAGAGATGAAGCTTTCTCTCTTTGCCCATGCCTGTGGGAATTCCCAGCTCAGCGGAAGTGTAGCTCCTTCTAGAGGCATCTAGGTTGCATTGAATAGCGCACTGGATCCTGAGAGTCAGGAAGACCCGAAGTCAAATTCTAACTCAGTCACTTATATGTGATCATGGGAAAATCACTTTAGCTCTGTGAGTCTCAGTTTACTTATCTGCAAAATGAAAATAATTACACTGCTAACTTCAGAGGGTAGTTGTAAGGATCAAAAGAGAAAACATACACAGAAACTTTTGCTAGCTATTAGCATTATTAACAAAGCCTTTTCAGAATCCCCCTCAGTTGGTAGTAACTCTCCCTCTCAAAATCACTTTGTCTTGAGTTTGTACAGATTTTGTATGTATTTACCTGTGTCAATAGTATATCAACCCAGCAGCAATAAGCTTCTTGAGGGCAGGGACTAATTTCATTTTTTGTTTTTTATCCCTAGCTTCTAGAACAATGCTTGGAACATAGTATCCAGTTCTGCTGTCTGTCTTCCTAAGGGTTGGCACACCCGGAGCGACATATAAACAAACACCCCTGTCAAGAAAGGCTTCTTGAAATCCCAGCAATGCAGTCAAGTCCTTTCCAAATCCTAGAGGATGGCCTGTATCCGAGTTGCTCCCTAAAACTAACCAAATCTGCCCCGAGTCTTTACAACAGCAATCAGTTTATTAATAACAGCAGTAAGTACCAAATGCCCTCCTCAGGTTCCTCACAATGGTAGCCCTGTTTAGGGTTATAGGTATTATAAAGCACCTTAGCTGGCACAGGCTGATATTGGTGCTATCCATAGTGCTGATAATGAGCATTACTTTTAGGTTCACTGCTGTCCCTCATCATGGTGCTGGTAGCCCTGACCCTACCCTACTGAACCAAAAAGAATGTTTCTAAAGCAGCACACAAAGTAAACATTTCCTGACTCTTACTGAAATTCCCTCCCCCTTCTCTACTTCCTCATCTATGTAGGACCTTAGCCACCAAATGGCTCACGTGCCACTGGGCAAAAGGAGTGATCAATTAAGGAGGACTGGAAAACTGTTGCATAATACTGAGCTAGGTGCCCTGAGGGCTTTTCAGAACAGCTCCAGCTTAGAGTCAGACTACAATCTAGGGTCCCTGTATTTAGCCTTCTCATGTGCTAAATCACACTGATGCTCTTAAAGGTCCAAACTAAGTCACCTCCCTCCCCGTCTTGAAACTCTATTATAAGAGATATCCCTTGTCAGGAAGTTTTATCCACTACTGAGCTAAAAAATCTTTTCCATAATTTTAGCTAATGTTTCTAGTTATATCTATTTGTGCCCAACTAAATAAATCTTTCCCTTCCTTAGTGTTTCTGTCCTTCAGATAGTTATAGACAGTTCTCATGTTCCTCATTAGTCATTACTTAGCCAGGCTGTACATATTTAATCCTTTTAATCTTTCCTCATAAATCAGCCTCTTCAGCTCTTTGAATGTTTTCAGAGCTGTTCTCTAAACTTTCTCTAGTTTCTCCTGAATCCTCTAATGAGGTGACCTCAATTCCACATGTCGTTTTGTCAGAATCAGGTAGGAAACTACTATCACCTCGTTGAACATGGCTGTACAGAAAGCCACAGGTGGCCTTCTGCAGGTCTCTCACAGACACGGAGAGAGAGAAAGAAAAAAAAAACACCAAGGACCTAAAAGAGCAATCTTTCCCTTTTTGTCCCTCTTTGCAACCCTGCTGTAATGTACGTCCAAACTTCACTCTTTGATTTCTAAGTGGTTTTTCACCACGAGAGGTTTAAGCTTCTTTTCTAGATGTGGAAAGGCAACGTCTGTTCACTTTCATCTTTCAGCCTTGTGCCAAGAGATGCGAGTTTAACCTCCGCATTTTCCTCAGTGTTTTAAACATAACTTGTTCAAAAATTTCTACATTGTACTGCTGAAACCAGAGGTCTTCATTAGAATTTTTCCAAGGGTTTCATCCAGGCATTTGAAATAGGTTGGCCAGAGTACATTTCCATCTGGTTTTCCTATGATTTGCATACGCCTACATTGTCGGTGCCATCTACCTTCAGACAGCTAAAATGTTATTATGGTTACCTGTAAAGTTGTCACTTCTTAATGTTTTCTCCATCTCGCCAGCCCACTATTAGTGGACCAGAAACTGACACCCCAAAATGAAGAGTAGGAAGGAAGAAAGAAGAGGAATCAGCTAGGATAAGCATAAATAGTGATGACTAGCACTACCAGAAATTTCAGCTGTACTGCTAATGGCCTGCAAATTCCCACAGTTGGGAGAATACTGGTTTAATTACTCATATTACTTAGGATATTTATAAATGAGACAAATGACAGATCAAAAACCTTACAGATTAAAGAATGTCAGAGCCGGAAAGATCCTTAGAGATCATGAAGTTCGCATCTTACCCCTTATGAAAGAGGAAGAAACTGAGACCTAGATTGGTGAAGTAACATAATAGCTCCAGTTTCTCTAGTGCCTTAAGGTTTACAAAGTACTTTCCTCACAACTGACCTTCCCTAATGACAGCTTCTGTGAGAGAAGCTTATGAGAGATGAGAGGACTCTACCTTCATGAGGAGGAAATTGTGAAGTTTATTGGGGAGAGTTTGGGCTTTTAAAAAAGAGAAAGGGATTGCATCTAAGGAGAAGAAATTTAGGAGAAACTAAGCAAAAGTTGAATGAAAATAATCTTCAGGTTATTACTTCCAGATTCTGGGTGAGAAGATGGTAGAAGAAAGGTCAAGAGAGGGTAAGAGGACCTAAGTAATAAATGGAATAAGAAATTATAAAGGTGATTTTTGAGAGGTTTTTATAGCAGAAGAGGGTTTTTTTTATAGACAAGCCTAATGATTTAATTTGGGGGAGGAGACAAGAAGGGAAAGTTGAGGATAAGCTAAAAGAGAAGGGCTCAATCTGACGATTATAAAATCTGTAAATTGATTAAAAAACCAATTTGGTGAACCAAGGAAGAGATAATTGAGAAAAAGAAAAGGAAGTTGGTATGGCCAGACTTTGAATTAAAAAGTGATAGAAGGCCATAAAGCCCTTCTCTAGTGATTAGGAGGTAAGATGTCAGCATCTACAAGTAGTTCAAAGAACAATGCAGAGAATTTCAGTCAGTATGGGGAATGTGAAAACTTGTGTAGTGACTTATATTGAATATATAGGGGTCGTATTTCTGCCACATGTGTTACAAGTCTTTACTGTATCCCTACTAGAAGAGAAAGTAAAGGATCTCAAGGGACATCTCCCTATACTCCAGGTAATCAAGGGCAATGATGAGTTTAAAAAAAAGAAAGGTCTTCACGGGGGAAAAGGATTTGAAGTCACAGAATGGAAACCAACCCTTTTTCATGATGCTAGAAGATAGAAGACCATCACAAAGAGGATGGCAAGGAAAAAGACAACTGTATACTTGGGACTAAAAAAGAAAATTGAGGCTCATGCTGAAGAGGAAAGAGTGGAATGCTGCATAGAGGACACAGCTATTTTGTTGTTCAGTTGTTTCGGTTGTGTCTGACTCTGTAATTGCATTTGGATTTTTCTTGGCAGATACTGGAGTAGTTTGCCATTTTCTTCTCCAGCTCACTTTACAGATGAGGAAAGTGAGGCAAACAGGGTGAAGTGACCTGCCCAGGATCACACAGCTAGGAAGTATCTGAGGCCAGATTTGAACTCAGGTCTTTCTGATTCTGTCTACTGCACCATCTAGCTGCCCTCAATAGCTACTTAGTTGCCCCCAAGGAAAGAAAAAGTAGGGCCACAGAAGCTGAGCAAGGACAGATTATTCATTAAAGGTTAGAAGAAGAGAAAAGCAGTAGTGTTGGTGATTCCTTGCTTGGCAACAGTGAGAACTCAAAATCAGACAAGTTTCTTGTCTTCTTGGGAGATATGACCAAAACATGAGAGAACCTCCCAAGACTTGTCCAAACAAATGACCACTAACCATTTCTGGTGATTCGCATAGCCATGATACTCCAGAAGGAACCTTAAAAAAAGCAGTGCCAAAGATGATCGAGTATTGGGAAAGAAACTGAAGACCATAAGGGCAACTGCTGTGCTTTTTCTCACTGCTGCCCATTGACAAAAAAGCATGCCAAAGAGATTGATTGTTTTCAGAAGTGGATAATAACTGGTTAGGAAGATGATACTTAAGAATGCGATTTCATTTTCGGACCAAAGCTTACAATAAAGAAATGACAGACTCCTGGCCAGAGACGGAGTGCACATGACAAGGCTGGTAAGAATTTGTTCGGCCTGGATCTCTGCCAAAAGTGCTTTAAAATAAAGGGGAGCAGCGATGGATAGATATGAATATTTTTATCCACCAAGCCAAATACCACAAAGATTTGTTAGGAAGTAGGAAAAAGAAAAATAGTCATGGCATCCAAAAGTTCTTAAGAGATACAACACTGAGAAGGAGTCAATAGTAAAAATCCATTGCCTCAAATGTCTATACAAAAATGTCCAAAATTTAGGCAACAGGCACAATCAACTAAAAGTCCTGAAATGAGACAAATATGAGCTCAGAAATAAATCACTAATACATGGTAGGATGAATCCCATAATTGGACTACAGCTCTGGACTAGTATACTTTATTCAGAAGAAAGAGGATAGCACTGCCTAATAAAGATCTGCTGATATAAGGAACTGTTCAGAGGGAGTACCCACAGAGGAGGAAGTATTGTAGAAAACAGTTTGGTGAAGATGGAGGTAAGGAAGCAACTTTGTCATTCTAGTATACTACATACCAGTTTGCTTGGAACAGGAAATAAATCAGGAACTGAGGAAATATGTAGCAATGGTTTCCTTAATGACTAAAGCATTATCTTTCAGAAGGAAGAGGTTGGCCAACAGGAGGGAATTCTACTTAGAATCTCATTCATACTAAGTGGAAGAAACTAGTCAATGGTGTAGAACGATGAAATCCTTATGGGGAAGTGACCACTCCTTCCTGGAGTTTGCAATTGAAGAGAGGAAAGCAAGGCATGCATCCCAGATTTCTGGAAAGCAGATATCACAGAGGTTAAAGGACCAAAAGTAAAAATGGATACCTCAGGTGGAAGTAGGCATCTCCTCATTTTATGTCTTCAAGCAAAGGGTGGATAACTACTTGCCATGTATATTTTAGTGGGGAATCCATTTGAAACATTGTTTGGACTAAGTAGTTACTGAGGCCCCTTCCAATGATAAAATTAGGTGATACTGTAGACCCAGTAAGGTCAGTGTCTTAATTACTATTACCATTACCAATGCCACCAAAGCTCAGAATGATAGGGTGACCTGTGGGGGAATTTCATCTTGCACCTACCACACTTGGCCAAGGCTACGCAACTACTACATGTTAGCAGTAGGATTGGAACCCAGATCTTCTCTGACTCCAAAGCCATGTTTTTCCTTCCACTGTACCACACTGCAGTGATTACCTCATGAGTGACACAGCTGGTGACATTGATGGGACTAACACACATGTCATGACTCCAGGGTCTTATGCTCTTACCTGTGGGCCACTGTCTCATAGTATTTATCTGCTAAAAATCTAGCTACCCACAATTGAATCCTTTCCCAAAGCACACACTTAATTTCATATTAACATACTAATTTTATATGGCACTCTGGTTAACTTCCTGCCATGTCACTGCCACCTCCAACAAGTCTGCCCTGGTCCTCCAGCTCCTACCCTGTGACTGTGCTGTCTCATTAGTGGGAGCTCACCAAATCTAGCTGGCCTCAGACCTACCACACTGTAGTTCTGGCCATTACTTCTCTCTCTTCCTGCCATATTCTACCTTTTGCTAGGAGAACGATAATATCAACACTGCTTTTCCTAGAAAGGGCCTGTAAATCTATCACCTAACAGCTCCAGTCTTTATCCTTGTGACTTTTTAGATAAAAACCACCCTCCGTTACCAGACCCTTGTATGTTTTTTCTTCATCTATTAGATTATAAGCTTCTTGAAGGCTGTCTTGCTTTCTGTATTTTTATACCTAGAATGCTAACAGACTCATAGTAATCATTTAATAAATGGGTTTTTGTTCTTCCAAGTATGTACTTTTCTATGTTCATATTTAAGGGGGGAATGCTTATGTCAATTGGGAGATAACATGGTGGCTCATCCCCCAAATCCTTTACTATAGGATTTGGAAAGCATATGATATTTTCCCCTCCTATCCCCAACCTCCATAAGATTTATATCCCTGTTGATTCCCTCCCCCCAGTCTTCTTTTGCCTTCTTCAAAAAAGCCACCTCAATAAAGGTCTAGAAGTGAGGTGATGGTCATTGGTAAAGATGTTTACAGTGGGTCTTGTGGTGCCCCTAAAATGAGGCCATATAAAGGGCTACATTTGTCATTTAGGAGGGCAGATGACAAACATTGCCCTTTCTCCCCTCCCCCCTCCACAGCTACCACAATTGCTTGTCACATCCATAAAGCTGGCAACCTACAGTGATCAGCACACTGCCCCAAGTCTCCTTCTTGCAATGCCACAGAGGAGCCCTAAGTCAATCTTTATTGAAATCAGAGCAAATATGCACCTTTAGAAATCTGAACCCATTAGATAAAAAAGTCGACACTCAAAGGTTCTCAGCGTGCCTGAGGATAAATGGACATTGCTATTCAGACCACTGGAACTTTTAACAGAAAAGTGCTGCAATTCTAGGTTAAATTTCAGTTTATATCACAAATAAAAAAATGAATCATAGCTTTGATCCTGGTTCTCATTTTCCATTTTACAAAAGACCATCTGGTTAAGATGAAAATTTTGAGCCTTTTCTTATTAACCTTGACCAGATTGAATGTATTTTCTTGGTAATTCCCATTTAATTGGTAGAAAATGTGCTATCAGTGATTTAAAATAATTGTAACTAAATTTCTCAAGATGCAAAGTATAAAGATGCACCAGATTGTCACAGCACCATCAAAGTTTAATTGATCTCATCTAGATCTCATCTGACCAAACTGTGCATTGTAATTCTGCCTTTCTTTGACCAAATGATTGCAATCTTGTCACTTGTATTTAGACATGTCATTAACATATCAAAAAGCTCTCCCAATATCAAAGGGCTGGAGTTTCTATAAAAGCCCCTCCTCCCTAAGTGATCACATACTGAACTCTTTTGTCACAGGGTATGCTGCCTGGAGCATCTATCTTCTCCTTTTCTCAAAGAGAAAAGCTGCAAAACTAGAGGCCATCAAACATTAAATAATTGGAACTGTCTGGAAGCCAGGGATATAAAACATGTTGATCTAGTCCTCTGGCACATGGTGAGAGTCCCTCTCCATCCCCTCCCCCCCTCCCCCACGCCCCCCCCTCAAATGCAGGGTTTGTGGAATGGAAGGAAGCAACCGCCAAGACACACATATGACATGCCTAGGTTCCATGAGTTGCAAGTTTACCTGGCATCACAATGAATCCTCTAGGCTGCCTTACCCAGCATCGAATCTGCTCCTTGTAGTCTGGCCTTATCTAAACAAAAAAAATCCCATTTGGGCTCAGATCATTTCATCCCACGGAGAATGATCTCCTTAGATGCATCGAACAAAACCACTGTCACATTTATGAGCTATAAATCTGGTTTGAAGAAAACCTTGCATATTATTCACAATTTGGAGCTTTACAATCAAATGTAGATTCATGATCTCAGCAAATGAGTTTTCATCATATATTACTAAGTGTTATAAGAGAGTCTTTTTCTAGTTGTGATTGTCAACTTTCTATATAGAAGATACAGGGTTCACATGCTACATCTTTAGGCCACGTTTTAAACCGTTAGGCACCTGAAATAAGATAAGGTATCTACCAATCTTTATCCTCATTTGTATTGTAAAAAATCTTTCCATTAGAAAATGGTATCTTTGTCTCCCATGCTTTGGAATCAGGCCATCTTCTCTCCTTTTCTCAAGGGTAGTTGATATTCATTCCCTGGTTCTATGACAAATGAGTCAGGTGAAAAAGCCTGTGCCCAAAGCCGAGAGCAGAGATTCTTGACCTTATGTGGGTTCTGGACCCCTCAGGCAGTCTGGTGAAGCTCAGAATTTTAAATGAATAAAATAAAATACAGAGTAGGTCAATTACAGTTATCCAAATACTTAAAAGAAAAAGTGTTTATGGATCCCAGGTTAACTCCTAATATAGAGGAAATCAAGGTTGGTCTAGGAAAAAAAACAGCAGTAGGGATAGCTTGGCAGAGAAGAAAGAATTGGTAAGAAGATAAGGCAGAGGACTGGGGATTATGGTTCTACTTTTACCACTAGTTAGCTGTGTGACCTTGGACAAGTCACTTAACCTCTCTGGACCAGCATCTTCTCTGTTTAGTCTCTCTCCGCAATGTCTCTCAATTTTATTCTCCAAAAACTATGATAGCTCTAGTATAACCTCTAATGATCACCTGCCAGGAATACCACAACTACTTCCTAAGATATCTTTTTGTCTCCATTAGGCTTGCAGTAGTACATTAGTGCCAGGCATTATGCTAGTGCTTTACAAATATTATCTTGTTTGGTCCTCACAATAACCTTGTGTGGTAGATGCTTTTATCACCACCATTTTGTAGTCAAGGAAACTGAGGCACAGGTTACATAACTCGTCCAGAGTCATACAGCTAGTAAGCGTCTGAGGTCAGATCTGGTCTTCATGACTCCAGGTCATGTGCTTTGTAGGGTTGGCCTTCTAGTGCCTAAAGTTGAGCATGTCCATATTAAAATGAGAAGAACAACTTCCCCAGAGTTCTACTGAAAATATGATTTGAAAATGCCATATGAAATATCCTACCAAACAGACTGATTCTACCTGAACAAGCTCATGTATAAAAAGTGGATTCTTCACCATAACTGGGCCTTCTGTGCTACCAAGAATAGCTACAAAGCACATATATTACCAGGCTTTGGTGCAATCCAATGTTAGCTTGGAAAACTGTCCTGGGTATGTAGTCTGTTCAAATCCTAACTCATTTTTCTGAATTGAATGGCATATGAATCTTTCAGGGAGAGAGGGAATCAACACACTTCCCATTCTTGTTTCCTGATGAATAATTTAAAATTTGCCTGAAGACATGAATGACAAATTCAGTTTTCTTTTATTAATATTCCATTACAGTTTCATATCATGATGGTAAGTACTTTGGTCTTTCCCTGAAATAAACCTAATGCCTAATGATAACCTACTTAACCCCTGAGCTCAATAGTGGCCTCTAGTTGCCTTTACTGGTGGCTGGAATCCATATTAAGATGCATGCCCTTCTGCACTTCATTTTCATGCACACATCTAGGAGGGAAAGGTTATTTTCTTTCTCTACCAATCTCTTAACTGCCGGTGGCTACAGCTTATCTGTATTAATTGCCAGGGAAAATGTAAAATCTGCATCCAAGGTACAGAAAAAGAGCTCTACCTTCATTATGCCAGGCAGGGGTAGCCCTTTGCCATGGAAACTCAGACCATCATTACTTGTAGATTCCTTTGGGGCTTCAGTGTGGGTAAGAGTCTGTCATCCCAAAAGACTAGACAGTGAATTATTGTCACCGAGGAGCAGCTCCAAAGTCATTTCTGAAAGCTACTTCTGAATGCTTTGCCTCAGTTTGAAGAACAGCAATGAGAAATTCTACTTTATCCCTAATAGGGGGCCCCTCCAATTTTTTAAACAGAAATAATATACCCTCCCTACAAATACATACTGGAAAAAAACTGGATTTTTCTTTAATTTGAAAGATATTGGAAATGGCCTCTGCTGCTTTTTCCCTCGAAAAAGAAATCTGTCACCAGTTCTTATATTAAGGCCCTTAATTTTCAGAGCATCCAAAAGGCCAAATACTATAACAATATTTTAAGAGGAAAAAATAGACCACTGAAATTCAGTTTCTAATGTTCTAAAAGGAATTGAAAGGATATTCCCTCAGCTTTTGATTCTTTTTCCTTCTATGTATATGATAAAGGATGATAAAAATGAGGGCCAGGATAAAAATGGCAGCTCAGTTGGAAGATACTGCCATCCTTACTCACATACACAAAATTAGGAAGAAGGTTCAACTGTTTGTATCTGCAATGATGGCAGTCCTTGTGTGAAATATGTAAAAAAAAGAAAACAAAACAAGACAACCTACCTCTGCAGTTCATTTGACTATAATTTCATGAATCACCTCTGGTGTTTCTCTCAAAGCAAAGAAGTATAGAAGAATTCCTAGACATTTTTGGTGAGAAAAATAAAAATCTGTCTTAAATAACTCTCCTACCTCTGTCACTGGCCTTCAAAGCCAGAGATGTCCTATCCCACAGCTTGTGGCTTCATTTCTCATATGGGCCAATTAGTTTTGCTCAAGTCCATGACCATGGACTGCACCCTCCCCAAATTGGCCATTGCATAAATCTGTAGCCCTGGATCCATGCTGCTAATAAAGAAGACGACAGCTGAGATGGGTAAAATCACTGGGACCAATAGCCCAATTTCCTATCTAGGTACCAAAGTAGAAATACAAACGAAAAGGGATGCAAGGATTTTAGGAAGGCCCCAGACTATTGGAAGCCTCCCTTGTGGCAGATTCACTACATGATATGGACTCCTGCACAGGATGGGCAGCCATAGAAAGGCTCTGATCTACATTGGTGAAGAAAGCAATCTTATTGATGAAATCATAAATCAGTTGGACAATGGAAGAGTCAGGTTTTAGGAAGAGAAAGCAATGGGTGTGACACACTAATGATTCTGAACTGTGGCTTCTGAAGAGCGGTGAAATCTCTAAGAGGGCCTGTCACATAAAGAACTTGTTGAATGGTTCCTTGATTTTACTTATCTGTGTTTACAGAGGGCAAAACTAGGACCAATGAATGGCAGATTTCAATTCTACACAAAGAAGTTCCTACTAATTACAGTTTTAAAAACAGAATAGACTGTGTGCTCATGTCTTAAGTTCCTTATACTGGAGGTCTTCCGATAGAGATAGGTTGACTCCAACAGGGATATTGTATAGCAAATTCTTGCACAAGGAGAGGGGATAGACAGATCTTCAGGGTCTCTTCCAGTTGTGGAATTCTATGACTCCAGGAATAATTAGGAGAGGTTACAGAAACCAATAATATTTTGCAATGCTTCTCCCAAAGTGTTTCACTGTACAGATATCTATGGCATTTATTATGTATATATTTCTCTTCCTAGATACCACTGCCTGGCTGTGATTAAAAGGGAAAATTGAGCAGTACATTCAAGGAGTCCCATTGCTGATAGAGCCAGTAGTCCTAGAATTACATTTAAAAATATCATGAATGTATCTGAATTATTCAACAATTATTAAGCACACACCATACTCTGTATAGATTCCATATAACTAGGGAATGTGGATTAAGACAAAAAGAATATGGTTTCTCATTTTTAAGTCAGAGTTGACAGATCACAGTCATCAATTTTGAGTAATGAGGATTGGTTAAAATTCCTTCCTAATGTGTAAGTTTTCAATATGCTTTCCAAAACACAGATCTACTTGGATTATGTCATCTCGTCAAAGGCACCATCAGGCAGTATTCTCAGAGAAACTGAAGTAACTCAATTTTTAACAGAGGAAATGAGAAAAAGTTACTTCTTGTTCAAGGCCCAGCTTTGGCATTGCTTCTTCCAAGTCACTTCCCATCCCCAGGTGAAATTTGTTTCTCCTCGTGTGTGTGTGTGTGTGTGTGTGTGTGTGTGTGTGTGTGTGTGTACACACGTACGTACTTTGCCTTCTCACCTCCCATTTCTGTCACTCTCCACTGGACTGTGAACTTCCTGAGGGCAAGACCTAGTTTACATATATTGAGTTTTGCAATCCCCTCACTGTCTAACACAAGGCTTGCACAGAGTAGAAGATGAATAAATGTTTGCTGAACTGAATGCATCATCACCAGACTTATTAAGAAGGATGGAAATATAACTAAGTTGCAAAATTGCATGCTGGCAGGGACAAGGGTAATGCTTCTCCCAAATCCAAACTAACCTTATGGCAATAATGTTGTCCTCCCGCACACTTTACAGCAGCCACTGTAATCACACTTGGCCTAGTGTCTAGCCATCTGCAATCAGTTTCATGGATTCAGATGTGACATTCTAAATCTAGCTCCAATCATGAGGACTCCATTTCCATGTTTCTGTTGTATTTAATGAGAAGTTTAAATGTCACCTTCTAATTTTTAGGTTAATTGTAACCCAAGGGACACTAGTCGCCTTTTGACTCAGCTTCAAATAACTGTTAACTGGAAAACATACACTCAATTGGAGCCAAGAAGATCAATAAAGAAAATAGGGACTCTGCGCATGGAGGGTAGAAGAGATTTGCTGTAAAGCTACTTGACAAAACCAGTTAGCCTATTTCAGAAGGAAGGAAAATGCCTGATGATTTCTGTATTCTTTCCTGGAAACAAAATTCAGCATTTGCAATCACAAACTCATTGGCTTGAGCAGGCACAGCTCCTTAATACAAGTGTTTCAAAGACCATTCATGCTCATCTGGAAAGTAGGCCATTTCCCTTTTCCTCCAGGATTCTGTTAAAAACCATTGCAAAGTTCTCATTTCTTCTTTGCTTTGCAGAAAGGCATTCCCAAATCATACTAGGATTCCTAGGCTCTACTGAGAGAGCAATGATATCTCATACTAACCCTATGGCTATGCCGATCTGTAGTTTCTTGAGGGTTTAGATGGCGGTAGCACAGGTAAGCTATTATACCATTGGCCAGCTGGAGAATGCTTAATGAAAAGCTGTTAAACTTGCAATCCTAGAAGTGGCAGCAGAGCAGATACTGAATATTGGCTGCACAGCAGAATATCTGGAACCTTGAATGTGTTGTTGGAAATAACTCCTGAGCCTCACAAACTATGTTCAGGGAGACAAGCAAAAATCACAGGAAATCTCAAAAGCTCAGCGATGCAAGGTCAAACAGGAACAGTGCCAAATGGCTCGTCAAATAGTTGGGTTTTTGCATTTCTTTACTTTTTATCGCTCTATAAATTAAAAGAAATGTGGAAGAGAGAACACACAATTAAAGGAGAATGCTGTCCTTTCCAATTACTGAAGTAATTGGATGCCAGGGAGAAATTGAATGTGCTCAGTTTTGACTAAAGATGCTTTGTACTGGGAAAAGTCCAATAGGAGTCGCCAAGCCATTGTTTCCACCTATGCAGGCAGGAACAGATCCAGAGTGCCTGGGACTCATACTGTACTGAGAATCGTGATGACATGAAGGGGCCCAACCTCTCCTCTCTTGAAAGATACAGTATTAATGGCACACATTGAGGGGTGGTCTTAGAGCCAAGAAGACCTGGGTTCAAGACCTGCCTCTGACATATACTGTTTGTGTGTGACCCTGGCAAGTCACTGTACCTCTCAGTGCCCTAGGCAGCCCTCTAATACTAGAAGTTGCTCACCTGCATTGGTGGAGGGGATTTCCTCAGCTGGGAGTTTCCTGTGTCAGTGAAATCACAGATCCAATCCCTCCTTGTCCCTATTAACTGCATATGAAACATTACAGGAAAAACCCTAATGAACAGAAGCCCAGCTGAAACACAGACATTCAAGAGAAGAGGTTTGTCCCTAGAAGTTGTGAAAAAGAGACAAAAAGCCCACCTTTGTTTTGCTATTAACCAAAGCCTTGAGCAAAGTCATTTCCCTTTCTGAGCCTCAGTTGCTTCATTTATAAAGTGAGTTGAGTGGACTGGATGGTCTCTAAGGTCAAACATCACTGACACTTTTAATAGGAGGAAGAGTGCCTCCAGTGAGGCAGGCCTAGAGAAATCATGTAGCACTTTCAGAGGCCCCAAATTTCTCCCTAAGTCACACATGCACAAAACTCAGCTTTTTGTTCAAAGCAGTAGCCTCCCACAGATGCGGAGCATTTGAGTCAATAAGCATTTAGTAATGCAACTATCACAGGTGCTGTGCCACATGCTGCATATACACAGACAAAATGAAATCATCCTTGCCCTCCAAGAGGTCACACTTTAATAGGGGGAGACAACATGTATAAAGATAAGTAAATGCAAAATATAAAAAAGTGAGTACATGGCAGTGTTGGGAGTGTTCTAACAAAGGAGGTGAATGGGAAATGCTTCCTTTAAAAGGTAGCTCTGGGGCTGGGGCTGAGCACCTTGAGGGGAACCAGGAATTCCAAAAGGCAGACATTAAGAGGAAGAGCACTTTAGACATGGGGGATAGAATGTTCAAAGGTGCAGGTACAGGAGATGGAATGTTATCAATAGGGAACTGGGGGAAGGTATATTTGCCTGGATATTAGGTGGCTGCTAGGTGGTTCAGGGGGTAGAATGCTAGAATCAGAATCAGAAAGACTTGAGTTCAAATCCCATCCTAGACACTTACTGGCAGCATGACCCAAAGCAAGTCACATAACTTTTCTCAGTCTCAGTTTCCTTATTTGTAAAACAAGGTTGGTAACAGCACCTACCTCTCAGGGTGGTTAGGAAGATCAGAAGAGTTAACCTGTGAAGTCCTTTGTAAACTCTAAAGCACTTTAACAACTGCTAGCTATTGACCAGGATATGTTCCTGGTAAAAGGTGAATATCAACTATGGTCATCAACAGGAAATAACAATTAGGGGGTTTGTGAATCAAAAGTTACAAGGCAGCTAGGTAGCCCATTGGGTAGACCATGGGACCTGGACACACACTGCAAATATTACAGCACTGTATGAATGCTACTTTTAAGTGGGAATTGGAGCAATGTGAAATTAGTCTTGAGAGAGGTTGGAGGTAGAAGGTAAAATGCTTTAAATTCCAAACAGAGTACTTGGTTTGTATTTTATCCTACAGGTAATAGGGACAAAGTGAAATCTCTTGAGTAAGTCAGTGACACGGTCAGACCTACATTTTAGGAATATCAGCTTAGCAGCTGAATGGAAGATGGGCCAGAGTTGGGGGCTGGAAGGAGGAAAGGGTTTTCCAGGAGTGAAGGATGCCATGACAATAGTGTGGGCAAGAGATGATGAGTGCCTGAACTTGAGTGAACCTGTGTGAGCAAAGGATAGATACAAGAGATGTTGAGGAGACAAAAATCAGCAAGATTTGGCAAGTGATCAGCTGATAAGGGAGGAGGCAGTAGGAAAAGTCATAAAAGAAAGCTGAGTGTTGGGGATGGAAGCAAGAGCACAAACAGTGAAATGAGGAAGGGGGATGTGAGAACATGGAGGCATTCAACAAAGACAACTTTTTCAAGCACATGATAGGGAAGAGAGACATATAAAGATAACTGGAGGGTTGAGGTAGGTTATTTTTTAATGATAAGGGAGTCCAGGCATGTTTGTAGGTAGCATGGGAAAAGCTGATGATTAAAGAGAGAGTGAAGATACGAGAAGGAGAGGGGATGATGGAAGGAGCAATCTCCCAAAGAGATGAGAGGACAAAGGATTAAGGGCACAAATGGAAGAGTTGGTCTTGGCAAGGAGAAGGCCCACTTCTTCACCAGTGACTGGAGTAAGAGTAGGGAATGGGGAATGATGTGGATGGAGTTTTAAATAGAAATATGAGATGAGGTCCTCAGCTGAGAGGTACAGCAGATGGAGTGGCATGGAAGTTGGTAGATGACTGGGAAATTGTTTGGAGCCACATCTTGCCTGTCTCTGAGGGCTAACTCCATTAAGATCACTTTGGTATACAAAGAAGGACCTTTATTTTATCGTTGTTTTGGGTGGCACTCTTGGCTTTGGTTACATGGCCATGAGCTCCAATATCTTTATGGAGAGAGTTGGCGAGGCATGGTGGATAAAGAGCTGGCTTAACCTTTCAATGCTCAAGGGTCTAGGCAACTCTCTATGGCTACAAGGAGCAGGGAAAGTGCCAATCTATGCTAGAGAGTACTTCCTCATTCAGGAGCTTCTTATAGAAATGACATCACATAAGCAGTCGCTATGCAACCCTTCAGAATTATATTTTTATATTGTTATCTCTTCTTGTCCTCATGGGATGCCACAGCATTTCAGCTCTCTTACAAGAAGAGAAACAAAGGTCCTGAAAAACCAACAGGGTAGACCAGCAACTGAATGTCACTTAATAATTGCTCTTATTTACCCCCCCCCCCAAATAATGAAGGGTAGGCCAAAGTGTTTAAAAGGTGACATCATGTCCCAAAAGTTGTCTGGATATGTTTTCAGGGACAGTCCCTAGTTGTCAGAAAAGGTGAGAGGTTGAGTAAAAAAAAATCAAATAATCATTTTAAATATACACATTGTATTGAAAAACATTCAGTTTCCCAATTTCCCCAAACTACTTTATAATATAATTATATGGTTCCTGGAGACTACTTGTAATTGAATTATAGGGTGTCTTGTTCACGTTCTGGCTGGTGAAAAAAAATGCTCAGCTTTGCTTCGTGGTTCTCTAAACACCGGCTGGAATACTCATGAGGCAGCTTATAATTCAATTAGAACTCCCCTCTGGGAACCATATAATTATATATAAAAGACCTAAGCCATCATATGTTCTCCATTTATTTTTTGTTATGAAAGGATTTGTCTAAAGTCTGATATTAAATTTGAACAGGTCTGAGTCAATTTGTACCTCAAGATTTACCCAGATACTAAGATACCACACCATATCTCCCAAGCTTAAACAAGCCAGAAGCCAAGGAATTCTAGACTGCTTGTTTATACACATGAAGACATACAGTATCTATGTCTCTGTATACCCTACACAGTACACAGACATCATCCATTTTATAATTAAGGTCTACTGAAAACGGTTGTCATAGTTACCATGATTCAAATAGGAATAAAAGAGTCACTTTCCTCCATCAACTGTCCTCAAACTATTAGTTCAAAAGAGTAGATATTCAAGAGCAAGAGAAACCTTTTCCCTCCTCTTCTCCTTCCCAGATTCTGCCTCTGCCTTTCTATAACCACATATCTGGGAAGAGAACTAATTTACCTGAGAGCTAAATGGGACGCTGTAGTAAGTCTCTTATCAAACTAGTATAACCTAAAAACAAAAGCATAAATGAGTAAATTTTCAAGTTTGCCATTCATTCAATAGAACTACATGATTTTCTATATGCATGGAGCTATTCCCAAGATACATGACACAACTAGTGAATGATACACAGCAACCTCTCTGCCCCGGTACTGTACTACATGTAACTGCCAACCAAAATGTCAACATTCAGAGTGTTGTCAACACCCTTAGCACTCAGAGACAATTCTAAACAAGGATGCGGACTCAAAAGTCTGAAGGAGAACATACAATCTGTGATCAACTGATCTTCAAGAGTTCCCATCATTATAGATTGGAAATTAAACCAACAAATTTATTGCAAAAATAACACTTGAGTTTCATCCCCATTGACTAGACAATTTCCCAGAGTTGGCCATATGAGTTACCAATGAGAGCAACACAGGAGTGAAGACTTCGCTATGAGCAAATATTGAGGATAAGCAGAATTTTTCAATGATTTGCATAGAGTATGAGAAATTTGTCTTGCTGGCACTGAAAACCAACTCTCTCTCTCACACACACACACACACACACACACACACACACACACACACACACACAGTGCAGGTTTATTTCCCTCCAAGAAGAAGAGGTGAAAGAGCTAAAGAAACATTCCCTTCCCAGGTTTTCAAGGCAAATAAAGTACTCCTTGAAAGAACAGAAGGATTTCAAGGTAAAAACTAAAGAAAATGAGAATCTAAAAGGAAAGTGTGGATGTAAAGAATGTGACACCAAGGAGGATTCAGAGAAGGAACACTTAGAGCACAAAAGTCGATCCAATGATCTTCCAAAGAAGGAAGCAGTAGCTTTTATCCCTCTAAAGAATGTTAATCTGGACCTACACATGGCAATCAGGAGAAGGGTCATTCAGGAGGGGTCACATAAAGAAAGGATGCTCCATTGGAAAGTTTCTGAGGTGGATAACTGCCACCTGGGATATAATAGAGCCTTCTCCAATTTGTTGAACCAGACAGCCATCATCCACTTAGGACGATTCATGTAGGGAGAAAAAAAATTCATGTAGAAAGAACATATGGGAAATTTTGCTAAGTATTTTGAAGTCCTGGGCAAGAAACTGAAACATTTATGAGTATGCTTGGTGATTTCATGACTGTGGTCATTGGAGGTAGAAGAGTAATCTCCAGATGTGATCAGCTGGTTTAGAAGATGGTGTCTAAGAACAAGATTTGGACTTGTGGACAAAAGAGTAAAATATAGGAATTACTGGTTTTTGTCCAGGAATGAATTACATAAAATTAAGACTGATAAAATATATTTTACTGAAGTCTTGAAAATCTGATCGGGAGGCCTTTAAAACAGAAATGGAGGGGGACAAAAAAGTTGTTTACATAAATCTACTCAGCCACAAACTATAGCAAGTAGCAGTTACAACATAAGAAGAATGACCTTAGCAGAGTCCCCAAACCTACAAAAGACAAAATCTAAGAAAGAAACTAAAAATAGAATTCACATCCTCAGAAGTCTACAGACATACACACAAAGTTAAGATACCAAGCAAAGTAACAGAGAGATCCTAATGCAAGTAAGCAAATGTGACCTCCCAAATATCACTGACCCTCAGGATAATGATTTGGTTAGAGAAGTCTTTACTGGGTCACTTATGGCCTGTATGACCTTAGGTAAGTTACTTCATTGTTCTGTATTTCACCTTCCTACTCTGTAGATGGGATTGAATTAGATGATCTCTAGGGTTTCTTTTGGATCAAAATATGGGATCCCATGACCTCATTCAAAAGTAGAGCTTTATTACATTGGGGAAGGGATCTCACTCTATATTTTAAAAGATATAATGTGAGGGAATCAAGGTAGGTAGCAAGGTTGAGAGCATTTGGGTGAGGATCAATGGTAAGAGAAATAGAATATATATTGTGATGGAAGTACAATATTGACAACCTGGACAGAAGGATGGATTAGGAGTATGAGAAACAAATCAGAAGCTTGGCCTGGAGGCAAGATATAGTAGTGATGGGGGACTTCCATTATCTGGACATCTGCTGGAGCTCTCTCCTTGCCAAAATCAGAGCAGCTAATAAAATCTTGGCTTTCTTTAGTGAAAATTTTGTTCTTCCAAATGTGGAGAACTGCTATTTTGAAACTGATTCTGATCTATAAGGAGAAACTAGTTGCTAAAGTAGAAGCACTGGGAAACTTAGGGGAATGTGACTGATCCCTCTTGAAATTTGTGAAAGAGAATGAAAGCAAAGCCAGGCACCGTCTGACACATAGTCTAGATTCAGAGAGAACAAATCTCATGGGGTTTGGGAAAGGCTAAGTTGGCTCCCAAGGCCTTAAAAACAAACAAACAAAAAAAAAACAGAAGAAGTGAGCACAAGAAGGATGAAAAACTCTCAAGAAGGAAATTTTAAACTGTTTTTGCTTAACTATACATATGTATTTTAAGGAAGAGTGTGATTTGGGTGGGAATGGGTTGGCTGGTGGATAGTGATAAATGAAAAAAAACATTAATAAAGCACTGTAAAAACTACATAGAAGGAAGTGTGGAGGCATTCAGAAGGTGTACAAAAGAGCAATTTCTTATTGCCTAGTTAAGCTGATACATACGTTTATTAAAAATACAGTACATGACAGAAGTTTGCTTTCTTGCAAAGCTTTTCTCTCTGTTCTTCATGTCTCGTGATTATTTAGGATTCCTTAATTCACAATAAAACAAAGTTTCTCAGTGCTTCTACTTTAGCAACTATTCCCCCTTTACAGATCAGCATAAATTCCAAAATAGCAGATTTACCACATTTAGAAAACAGTTTTGAAGAGTAAAACAGAAAAAGACTCCAATGAGAAACAAAAGGAGAAGAAAACTAAAGTGAATAATATAAACCCACAGGATAGTTACCAAACTTAAATTTTCTGTGGATAATGGAAGATTTGAGTCAATTAAACTCAACAACTACTTATGACATGCCTGCTAAATTCTGAGTATTGGATAAATGCCAGAGCTCACCGAGAACAACGGCAGAAGGAATAAAGCTCAGAATGAGCTTGAGTGTCAAAAAGCGCTAAGGACCACACAGGGCTTTTCTAGACAGGCTGGGGAAATGAAGGGAATAAAAGATATGCTGGGGTAGAAGAGATGATGATGATGATAGTGATGACAGCAGATGAAGGAGAGAACTACCTAAACTGATTTTTTTTTTGTGTTTCCTTTGCCAAGGATAACAATATTTACCATCTAAAGGACAGAACAAAAATAATTAATAGTGTTTAAACTCAAGATAAGCGAGGGGATGATAGGGCAGTTAATACTCCAAATAAGTTAAAGTCAACAGGGATAGGGATTGGATCTGTGCTTTAAATTATATCAGGAGCTTCCAAAGAGGCATTCCCTCCACCAATGCAGGTCAGCACCTTCTCTGCAACTTTTAGTCTTAGAGAATTGCCTAGATGATTTGTCCATTTTCCCATAGCCAGTAGGTGTCAGAGGCAGGACTTGAATCCAAATTTCCCTGGTGCTGAGGTCAGCTCTATGCACTGATGACTCTCAAATCAACAGGCCTGGGCAAATTATATACCAGGATAATGCAAAAACTGGCAAATTTTATTACTGACACTGTTAGTGATCTTTGAAACATAACAGAAAATGGAAAAGGTGGCACAAGACTAGAGAAGTGCTCATATCTCAATTAAAAAAAAATAAGGGAGTGTGTTGGAAAGGGACTCTGTAAATTACGGCCAAGTGAGACTGATTACTGGCAAAAATTATAAAACTATTACAGGGATGATTTGGGAATATTCAGAAAGGCCAACAATGATCATGAAAAACAAGTATGGCTTCAGCAAAAACAGGTCACATCACATTAACATCATTTTCTTTTATGATACGATTACTAAACTGCCAGTTCAGATACTGTCAAATGTTTTGCTATAATCTAAAATGCCAAACCTCTGATCCTATACTTATTCACAAAACAGATGTGTGATACAGAATAGTATAATTAGGTGAATGGCTAGACCCAAAGTATAGTCATTAATATAGTTCAACATCAACTTGGAAGGAGGTATCTACTAGAGTATCACAGGGATTTTGCCTTTGACTGACTGCCATCAAATATTTATATCAATGACTTTGATAAAGGTATAGATGGTTCACTTATATTTGCAAATAATAAAAAGGTGAGAGAGGTAACTAACTCATTGGATAGTAGAATAAAGATCCAAAAGGGTCCAATCCTTTTAGAGAACTAAAGGCCAAACCTAAGAAGAAGAAAGTTAATAGGCATAAATGAAAAGTTCTACACAGGTACAAAGAATTAACTTTATAAGTGCAATAATGGGAGAGTCATCATTAGATACTATTTATATGAAAAAAAAAATCCAAGGTTTTTTGGTGGACTGCAAGGTCAGTAAGATTCCACACAAAAATAAGGTAATCTTAGGCTTTATTAACAAAGGTGCATATCTGGAAGAACTGAGGTGATAGTCCCACTGAACTTCCCCTTAGTCCAAATCTGGAACACTGTGTTCACTTCTGGGGATCATATTTAGGAAATATCATATTTGTGGACTGGTAAGATGGAAGACATTCAGAAGGTGACCAGTATGTAAGTAGGGCCTTGAGATTATGTTGGATGAGGAACAAGTGAAATAATTTGGAATGGTTAGACCAGAAAAGAGATCATTCAATGAGAGAATAAAGCAACTTATGGTTCTATATTGTGAAAGAGAGGAACAAACATTTACGTATGGCTTACTATGAGTCAGGCATTATGCTAAGCATCTTACAAATGTTATCTCATTTGATCCTCACAGCAACCCTGTGGGGTAGGTGCTATTATTACATCCATTTTACAGATGAGGGAACTGAGGCAGATAGAGGTTAAGTAACTTGCCAAGGGTCATACAGCTAGTAAGTAGCTGCAGCTACACTTGAATTCAGGTCTTCCTGACTCCAAGTGTTCCATCCACTGTTCCACCCAGCTGCCTCTAAAGAAGAAGAGAGGATGGACTTATTCTTCCTGACCCTAGAACCAGAAATGGTAGGTAGAAATTGTAGTGCGACATATTTACACTCAATGTAAGGTAAAACTTGGGAGAGAAAGATTAAGATTAAGGTTGTGTTTGAGGCCAGATCACTAGACTGTCTCAAACAAAGCAATATACACACCAAAGCAGAACAGCTGAATAAGACAAAACAAAGAAGAAAATCAAAGACAAACTAAAGAAATGAACAAACAAATAAAAGGATCCAACATTGTGAATAAATAAAATGGAATATAATGAACCAAAAACCAGAATGCAGAAGGAACAAAATCCCTAAAATAAAAAATGCACCAATTACACAATTTTCAGAGTTTAATAAAAACACTAAGAAAAACATGGCACCTACAAAGGTGGAATTAAAGTCAATGAAGGAAGAGCAAAGACAGATGTATAAGAAACTCAAGTATATGAAAAATTCAAAGACAATTCTTAACAAAAGGAAGATTCTACAAAATACAGAATAAAAATACTTTGAAAAGGGCAAACATGGCACAGCAAGAAGCCTTGAGAATTTTACCAGGTCATAGAGACAAACTAAGAAATACTGGTCTTCTCGAAAAGATATAAATAAAAATATGATGCTGAATTTCAGAAAATTCAAGAGAAAAATGTTCTATAAAATATCCTCTGAAAAGAGAACCTAGAGAATACACAGGACACTGGCAGAGAAGTACTCCATATAAGCTCACTCAGAAATATAGTTATCAAGACCCAAATTTGCAGTAATAAAGAGAGGGTTTTATAATCAAATAAATAGCAAGTCACACATAAGAAAACACCTATTTGAATGATGTAAGACAAGAAACAAAAGGAAGAAATAGAATATGTCATTGAAATGCAAATGAAATTGGCCAAGGGTCCAAAATTAAACATATTTTTCCTGAGAAAATACAGTTTAATTCACTGGAGATTTTGTAAACAATCTTGAGGTAGAGGCCAGACTTTGCTCAGGTCTCTGAAATGCAAACCGATCAAGAAACAGAGTCTCAATAAGATACTAGATCATTACAAAATGAATGTAGAGATTTTAAAAGTGCATTCAATAGGAAGAAAAAAAGGATCTGTCTCCCTGAAGTATCAACTTGGGAGAGGGATATCAAGGTAATAATAGCTAGGAACTGATAGGCAAATCCATAAAAAGGAAGCAGATATTCTGATTTGCTAGAGTCAACTCTCAGTCTATGATTCTAAGCCCAGCTATCCATTTCAAAGAAGACAATAGCAATAAGTCAGATAGTGCTATGATGTTTAAAGCACACCACACATCTCTAGCAATGCTGTTCCAGTGTGAAATGTCTCATTTGGAGCCTTCAAAGGCTTACTTCTCCATCTAACACAAGCTTCTTTCTTTATAAGGAAAGAAGCTGGTCCCATATAGAATGCCCTGCAACTGCAAATGACATTGCAAGGTTGACTTAGAATTGATCCCCAATGAGTTTTTGAACCTAACTGATTCTGGGCTCAGAGATATTATACCCCTAGGTTTATATCTAAATCATTTAAAGTGAAAAGCTACCTAAGTCCAATTGCTGAATATAATGGGAGCATTTTAGTCAGCCATGGGAGCTGTGAACTCTGACCTCAAAAGAGAGTGGGATCCAAGAGCTTGTCTTCCTGACTCTCAGTCCAGCATCACTCTAGCCACACTGATACCATGTAAGCTTCTTCTGGCAAAAAGTCTCCTGGATCTAGTACATACTCCAGAAATGTTTACTGAATTAAATCTTAGAGGTTACCTGGAGAGCTCAATTTGGAGGTGGTTCAAGTATTGACTCAAGTTCTTCCTGTGTGACCTTGGGCAGCTACTCCCCCTTCCTGTGCTTCAGTTTTCTCTTCAAAAGGGTAGGACTTAACTTATTTCTGAAGTCCCTTCCAGCTCTACATCTACAAACATATGATCATGTGGGTGACCTTAAACAAGTCCCTTAATCATCCTGGGACTTGGTTTCCTCTTCTGTAAAACACAAGTGGAATAGATGGCATCTGGGGTCCCTTCCAGCTCTAAATCTATGATCCTACATCTTCCTGCACAGTAACTATTGACTTTTAACATGTTGACCTAGAGATAATGAAAGCACCTTAATCTCCTAAGAAATATTGAATGATATTTCCAATTACTATGAACATTACAGTCATTGCTAAGTAACAATGACAACATACCAGTATGGTTCCCCACCCACATCAGTCCTGGAAGGCAAGTAAAATGCTATCTCAACTAGACTTGAAAACATATGTTTTCAAAAAGCCCAAGATAGAACTCACTAACTTTTCAGACACAGAGAAGACTAGTTTTCATTTTCATTTTCTTTGCTAGCAAAGTGTTTTGCGTGTCCATTTTATATCCCCACCACTCTGAAATCAATCTGATGAAGCTGTAAAAGACAGAAAAAAAGCCAGGATAACATGGTATGGCTTTATCTGTAGCAGTATTGCAGAAGCCACCATCACCATAACCAAGTATCTGTTAGGTGCTAAGACCTTGAGTTTCTTTGTGTTATTAAACTTAGCAATTTATTTTTAAAAAAAGCTATATTTCACAGTCAGCAAAGGAACCAAGTGAAGGAAGGCTGGGCTCTACAGTCAAGAAGTACTGCACTCCAGTGCCTAGTACAGGGTAGATACCAGATACAAAGGCCTCCCCACCACATCTGCTACCTTTGCTTTGCCTCCCCCAGCCCCCCTGTCCCAGTCTTAGCCTAATTTAGGTCTGATCAGGACAAAAACATGCCTCTCACACAAAGGACATATTTCAACTACATAGAAATAACAAAGCAGACAGAGAGATCTTAAAGAAATTAACTGTATTATATGCAATCTGCCTCTGTTTTCTCTTGGTTTTGTATAGGAGTTTGGTCAGCAGGGGACACAACGGGTGTTTGCTGCAGAGACCGGTTCTGTTCAGTAAGATGAGAAACAACAGAAGGAAGCTCACATGGCTTGGAAGGGGTTAACAGTAGGGTAGGCAGGTTAAGGCAAAGGTCACGAGGTCAAACATTACTGAGGATGGGAGCTGCCTGGGTTAGCCCTTTGGAGCCAACAGGAGCTCCCCCTGCACTTTGATATTTTTACACACACGGCTTCAAGCTTCATGCACTTCATGTTAGCAAAGACTTGCCATCAACATGAGAGATTGTGAAACACTAACAAATCATTTGTTAGTAATGCCAAAACTTCCAGTATGGATACAGGGAGCCACATTTTAGCTTTAAGGGATGATCCCTTGGAAGATATATGAGCAACAAACATATGAACACGTAAATGACCCTGATCTAAGGTCACATATACCAGAGGAAAGGAAAGCACAGGACAAGAAAGCTTCTAGCCGTTTGGGATGCTCTTAGTGTTGGTCCCTAAGTAATACCTTTGAGCATTTAGATAAATTTTAACTGAAAGAATCTTAATGTGATCTTATAAAACCATTAAGGAAACTAATGAAGTCAAAATAATCACAGGGACTTTTTTCCTCATTTGTAACAGTTAGATTTGTGGTATTTGGGGAAACTGAATACAGCAAAGGAGAAATTATTTAAAATGTCCTGAAACCTAATGGACGAAGATTGTTGTTATAGCAAATCAAAGTATATCAGAAAAAATGAAAATGTAATTTTAACTTTCATGATCTATTATGTTTATATTATCAAAAGTGTTAGCTCAGGGTTTTTTCCCCAATTTTCACATCCAAAACAGAGAGAGAGAGAGAGAGAGAGAGAGAGAGAGAGAGAGAGAGACGGGGGGGGGGGGGGGGAGAAATGGCTGCTTTCACTACTCTAACACTTTGATGGCGACATTTTCTTCCTTTATGGTGGTAATTAAAACCCCAAAAGGAAGTTACAGAGATGACTTTTCATTTCCATATCTACTGATAGTCAAAGCCAGAATGTCTGAGGCCTTGTGAGTATGGGGCTACGTAAACGAGGAGTCAGCCTTTCTCAAATAAATAGCAGTGTGGATATTGGGCTTGAAGACTAATGACTGCAGAGGCCCTCATTCCGTTTATCACCTCAAGGTCTACCTACTGAATTTTTCCTCCATTAATCAACAGTCCAACACTGACTAAGTTCCTCCCAAGTCTAGGCCCATTATTCACCAGGACCTATAACAGAATGGCTGAGTTGGAGCAGATTATTGCCACAACAGATGACTCCAATGCTTGACAAACCATATCAGAATGTTTCAGTTTTTGCCTGTCAGGAAAAATCAGGAAGAATGAGGAGTGACATCAATGACTCCCTTGAAAAGGTCATGATCCCATCACACCTTCTAGACTAAGTGGTATAAAACCTCACTTCAGGTTGAGTGGGATGCCTTTAAAAACCTAACCCTATGGGGCAGCTAGGTGGCGCAGTCAGTAGAGCACCGGCCCTGGAGTCAGAAGGACCTGAGTTCAAATGTGGCCTCAGACACTTGACACATGTACTAGCTGTGTGACCTTGGGCAAGTCACTTAACCCCAACTGCCCTGACAAAAAAAAAAAAAAAAAAAAAAAAACAAAAACCTAACCCTAAATGCCTTCCCAAAGGGACATGGATGATTTAGTCAGTTGGTACCATCCCCTGGAGACCCTTCTTAGTGAGTTTCCAAGCTGATGGCTACTAGATTAATAGGCTTCTGCTGGCTTCAGAAAAACCACTTGCCTGGAAGGTAACTGAGTCTATATCTATAGGTACCCAGGAAAAAGAAAAAAAAACATCTGATTTCCTTCCATTTTGATCACTATGGCATCAAACCATTGCTCCGATTAGTTCTTTGATTGGTCACTGTGGTTTAACCCATGCAGAATTTATGAGAAGACATGGACAAGGATGGCTAGGAATCAGGAGCATGTACACCACTGAGAACTCATACTCAATGGAGTCTGCACATAACCTATGTTCATCTTCCTCTGTATAGACTAATTTGTTCTATCTCAAGAATAAATATCTGGTAGTCTCATTTGTACACTGACTTCTTTCTACACTAAACAAATCTCTGCCTCTCTCTCTCACTTCTGATTGTCCTACCCTAGCAAGGCTCTCTCATTCTCAGCTAAACTCTAACAGTCTCCAAAGTGGGCTCCCCATTCCTAGACTATCCTGTTTCCTCATCTTTAGACAACTTTTTGCTCAGCTATCTTTTTAATGGGGCCATTCCTCTGCTCATAATTCCCTCAAAGGCTCCCCATTAGCTCCAAAGTAAGAAGAAAGTTCAAATTTCTTAATCTGGTATTCAAGGTACTCCAAAGCTTTGCAGCCAACTTTGTCTCCCAATATCCCCTGAAGCAAGTTTTCTGCTCCGGTCAGGCTGGAATCTTAAACTCATTCTCCTAGTTTCTAACAGCAAACCTCTGCTCATGGTTTATCTCCAGTTGGGAATGGCCTTTTCCCTGTTACCTCTTTCAAATTTCCTCTTCTTCATAAAGCCTTCCTTGAGAACTCCAGCTCTTTCCAATTCCTCTTCCCACCTTCCCATAGCACTCAACACACACAGTAGTTGGGTAACAAATATTTTAGAAATAATTTAATAACAAGTATTGGCTTTCTTCCCATTGCCACTTGTACTCCGACTTCACTGTTTTGTGGATGTCTCTTTTGTGTTCATTATCAAAAAATGAGCTCTGAGAGGGCAGGAATTGCATATTATATTTCTTTCATATTATCCTCAATGCCCACCTAGCAAAGGGCTTACTACACATCACATACCTAATACTATGTTTTCCAAAGAATTAATTAACAAAAGCTATTACTTACAGATTTATAGATCTTAAGAGCTAAAAGAAACCTCAACCATTCATTTCTTTGCCTTTGGGTGAGCAAGGTTTCATTAGCCCTCATTTACTGATGCCCAAGGAGGGCAAATAATCTACCAAAGGTCATACAGCTATGATTAACCTAAATAGCTCTCTTAAGGTCACTTGTATATGGCAGGCTGTACCAGACTATCTCACGATCATGCATGAATAATCTTATGATTGCTCTCTAGATGTTTTATGTCTATTTTTGTGGTTGTTATTCAGTCATTTTTCAGTCATGTCTGACTCTTTGTGACCCCATTTGGGGTTTTCTTGGCAGAGATACTGGGGTAGTATGCCATTTCCTTCTCCAGCTCATCTGACAGATGAGGAAACTGAGGCCAACAGGGTTAAGTGACTTGCCCAGGGTCTCCCAGCTAGTAAGTGTGGGAGGTCAGATTTGAACCCAAGTCTTCCTGACTCCAGGCCTGGTACTCTATCCACTGGGACACCTAATGGTCATTTATGTCTTTATGTCAAGCCTATCTTAGATAAATAAAACATTCATTAAGGGCTTGCTCTGTGTCAGACATTGTGCTAAGCATTGGGGATGGAAATACAAGAAGACAAGATGGTCCTTACTCTCAAGGAACTTATGTTGCAAAGGGGAAGGCAAAATAAAGAGAAGAGTTGGAAAACGAGGGGCAGAGGTGGGAGGGGGCAAGGCTGCTGGTGATGAGGTGGGGTGGAGATCTGGCAGTGAGCTGGGACTTGTCCAGGGCCAAGTACACATCCTCTCCTCAGTGACCTATTGCTGGGCTGGGCACTTTTGTAAGTAGGAACTTATAAAAGCTTCATTCACTGAGTTCAACATCCTCTTCACGGTGAAATTTCTCATTATGAAGTGTTCCTGGATAGGAGCAGGGCAATGGGTTCTCGTCATCCTGAGAATGCTCAGTATTATTATTTTAGCATTTAGTATTATTTTGGTTAAGAGCCTATAACCCTAACTTCATATACATTCAGTTTTTTTCTCTTTAGTAGACCTGATTTGTTCTTTGTTCTCTCTCTCTCTTTCTCTCTCTCTCTCTCTTTCTTTCTCTCTCTCTCCCTCCCTCTCCCTCTCCACACACATATGTATGCATATACGTGTATGGGTGTATACATACACACAAACACACACACACACACACACACACATTCTTGTCCTCGCCTTTATTACATTGGCCCAGTTCCCACTCCTTGTGTCCGATGCATATGTATCTACTACAGTTTATCCTCCCACCCATCACTGCAATTGTTTGCTTCCAAATCTGTAGAATCATTTCCTTAAAGAGCAGCCATCTCTCTTGGGTTCTTTCTTAGGATGCGCCCCAAGGGAGCTTTCCGAATTCATTAAGTTTGGGCCTTCACTTTCCCTTTAATGCTCACAGTATTCCTTTTGAAAAAAAAATAAAACCGAGATCCTGACTCAGTCAGTCTGTCATATTTCAAAAGATTTCTCATTAACAGATAGAAAAAAATGAGCAGAGATTTTGTTAAGCAATAAAAATAATTGGAAGGAAGTAGAGATTTTCTATACTTTTCCTCCACATAAATTATTTAAACAAATTCATTTTAAGTTTCAACAGCAACACACAAAAGCACTTGACAAGAAGTGATTCAGTGCTAACTCTGAGCAGGCACCATTGTCATCACAGAGGACATTCAGATAAAAACCAAAAGAGTCCCTGCCCTCAAGAAGGTTATATTTCAATGAGGAAGACAACAAGAACATATATTGACATATGGATAATATATCTGAAACAAATACAAAGTAACCTGGTAGGTGGTGAGGTATGAACCACTAGGGCAATTAAGAAGGTCTTCCAGAAGAAAGTGATACTTGATCTCAGTTTTGAAGAAAACCAGTGAGTCCAAGAGGTTAGGGTGGAGAGGGAGAACATCCTAAGTATGAATAGAGGTAGCCTATGCAAATGCATGGAGAAAGGAGAGAGTCCTAAGTTCCAGTCTGCTAAATAGCCAAGCACGTGAACAATATTACCATCTTTTCTTAGGGGAATCATTTGTGAAGCATCCATGGAATTTCACAGCCAGCCAGCAGAGAGAGGAGAACTGGTTCCAAGCTTAGGTATCTTTATACCAGGCATAGGTCATCAAACACTAGGGCATTCCAAGGTCAGTTCAAGCAGTCATTCAGTCAGCAAACATTTATCGAGTACCTACTATGCGTCAGTTACTGTACTATGTGCTGGGAATAAACACAGAGAAAGACAAAAGACCGTTCCCTGCGCTTGGGGAGTTCACCATCTAATGGAGGAGGCAACATGAAACGACTACATATAAACCAGCTATCTATGGGATGAATTGGAAATAATCAACAGAGAGAAGACCCTAGAATTAAGAGGGCTTGGGAGAGGCTTCCTGTAGAAGGTGGAATTTTCAACGGGACTCAAAGGAACTGAGGGCAAATTATTTGGGCCAAATTTGGATACGTGGCCACCAATTTCAGATACAAATACTGAGTAAGGACAGGGTATCAGTGTGTGAGGGGAGGAGTTTAGAGGTCTCTGGATGGCTGAATATGGGGGGAGGAGTTACCTTTATCATCATTTTTGCTGCTGCTGCTACTACTACTAGGCTCACCCAACAGCCAGTAGGCCTTTCTAGAATAGCTAAGATAAAACTTGAGATGAAATTGCTTTCAGTCTTGGTTTTAAACTTTGTTTTCTTTTTAAGAATGCTGGAAAAATCATGACCTGTGGCAAAAGATATAAACTCTTTCAAAAAGTAGGTCTTTATCAGGCTACTAGGTAGGTGCTACAGGACATCTATCTGTCCTGTCCTGGACAAGAGTCCCACAGGCCAGCAGTGAGCTGAATCATTGGAGGGAGTTTCTCACTTGACTAGATCACAGCTCCTTGAGGCTTACTGTAGTACATATGTGAAACACCTTGCCAGAACCTTCCTTGAAATATCAGTTAAGAAGGGGGAGGTTATTTTTTCCTGCTTAATAGGAGAGTGTTGACTAAAAAAGTTCAGGGTGTTTTTTCAGCCTTTGCAACATCGTGTTGCCAAAAGACTAGTTCTCTCTCTCCTTAGTTCAATTGCAAGGAAGGAATAAAAAGAAGGGCTTAAGGGAAGCTGAAACCTGTGGAGAATGATTTGAGCAGGAGGCCCTAAGGGAAGGGAGTAACAGAAATGATTCCTTAAGCTGAAGAATCCATAAGTAGCAGATGAGAAAAATTGATATGGCTTTTGAAGCCAAACTGGCCAAGAATCCAAAGAGGAAATCCAAGGGCCATCTATAAAGCTCCAGAAGTAATTTCACTGCAGAATCGGATTCAGGATATTAGAAAGATGAATTCTAATAAAGGCTGAGAAGATCAGGAATAGATGAATCTATGCAATGTAGCACCGTAGAAAAACAGTGCATTCAGAGAGGGAGGGCTTCACTGTGAATTCCAGCTCCTCTCCCTATGTGACTTTGGTTGACTCACTTCTGTCTCTGACTCAGCCTCCTAATGCAAAAAATTAAGGATGGGAGATACACTAGGGTGTTGTTCAGTTGTTCAGTCATGTTCTGACTCTACATGACCCCATGGGTGCTGTTCATGGAGTTTTCTTGGCAAAGATACTGGAGTCATTTACCATTTCCTTCTCCAGTGTCTCTCCATTTAGATGAGGAAACTGAAGCAAACAGGCTTAAGTGACTTGCCCAGGGTCACACACCTAGCATGTGTCTGAGACTGCATTTGTACTCAGATCTTCTTGACTCCAGGTCTGGTGCTCTATCCACTGCCCCACAACCTCAAAGTTCTTGCCAGATCTAAATCTGTGATCCTATGATTTATCACGCCCAAGAATAAGAACTAAGAGTCATAGATTATACCTACATGGTAATACTGATAACAACAGTATTGTTTCAATTCAGCTGTTTTTGATAAAGAATTGTAGTCCAAGAAAACAAAAAAGAAGATGCCTAGAAAACAGTTTAGATCGGGGAACCAAGGAACCTACGGGTGTCAGATGTCAGTGTCATTTAATTGCACCTTCATCACTTTGAATGGTGACCTCCTTAAAGCTGCATCTGTATCACTAATATACACAGTTAAAATAAAACCCTTCAAGAGTGCTGTACGCTAGGGATATAGGATACAATGATCAGAATATGAGTGAAGTACACAACTCCATCCTCCAAGTGATCGAAATCTAACCAGGAAGACCAAGAGAAAGATGAAATGAATTAAAAAGCTAAATGTTGGTTAAGTACAAAACAAGGAAGAAGAAGCAGAATGTTTGAGTGCTGAAGGACACAGGGTAAAGGAGTAGAAAAAGCATGCAAAGGTAACAATAAAATCGCCAGGCCCCGAGAACGAAAAACCAAGATAATGAATTTACAATATCTCAGACCCAAAGATTTCTTTCACAAAAAGGGTGGGTCACAAGGAAAAAAACAAAACAAAACACGAACACTGACACCATCAGTATCTGCTTCAGTTACCAGGAAGCAAGATACCTGAAGGATATTCAAGTAGCATCTGGATAGATTGAATATTTCAATCCTCATTTATCAAAACCCTTTATGGAATAAGAACTATTTTTGCAATGCAACATGCTGGTCATATTGGAGCAATATATTTGAAAGCCACATTTTATCTCAATAATCATAATGAAAATCTTTCTGTATATAGCACCTATTTCTGATAAACAATACACAATTTATATTGAATGATTTTTCATCTTGCCCTATGTTTATTTCTAAGAGTTGTTCAGGCTTTGCCACAAATATTTAGCAGATAAGCTTCTTTGAGTCAGGGGAACACTTCCTTGACTACATTATTTCTCCGCTGTCCTATCCATTCAAACAAGCTACATCAAAATCCCATTAGGTGATTTTTCTTAGGCTTGAGAAAATACCATCAAGAGGCAAATGATTAAAGGAAGATAGATGGCCTTATGGACACTTTCCTGGGAAGCATGGCCCTCTCTGAGATGGGTGCAACATCTGTTTCACACATCTGTTGAATGCTAGGGATCGGATGACAGGGTCAGATCAGATGATAGGGTCAGATCATCTGACCCTCTTATTGACCCCTTGGTGCTAGCAAGGTTTATGCACCTGAGCTACCTGCCCCATCTTCCTGGGCTGATCCCACTCATGGACTGCACTTGATAGAATCCAAGAGCTTCCTAGGCCAAGGAGTTCAGCACCAATTCAACTCAATAAGCATTAACTAAGCAGTTATGGTCAGGTCCCAATCATTATGAATCGGAATTCAAATGCATGTGGTCTCTTCATGGAATTCATTATTCATTAATCGGGACCTAGGTGGGCCAAGAACTGTTCTGGGTGCTGGAGATACAATGGAAAAGATGTCTCCCTCTCCTCAAGGAACTTGCTCCATAAAAACAACATGTACACGACCGAGAGGAGAGAAGGGGCCAGAGGGCTGAAAAGTTGTATAGGCAGAGTCAAGTGGACTTGACAACTGACTGACTATGGAGAAGAAGGAAGAGTGAAAAGCTCAGGCTGAGTTTGAGGTTGTAAACCTGGGTGCCTGAAAAGATGGTGAGAGCCTCAACAGAAAGAGGAAAGCTAGCAGGAGAGGTGAGTTCTCAGCGGAAAGAGAATGAGCTCCATTTAGGACATGCTGAGTTTGAGATGCCTATCCAGGTGGAAATATCCAATGATGATACAGGACTGGAGCCAAAGAGAGGGTTAAGAAGTAGTTCTAGAGACTTGTTCATCATCTGCATTGAAATGATAATCAAACCCCGGAAGATGATGAAACTGCCAAGGGAATGAGTATATGCCCTCAAAAGAAGAATTAGGACAGAGTCCTGCATTACATGCAATAAGGGGATAGGATATGGATAACGATCTAGTAAGAAGACTGAGAAAGAATGGTTAGACAGGTCAGGGGAGAACCATGATAGAAGACAGTGCCAAAAAAGTGGTTATTCTATCTGGTTCTGGGCCATTTCTTGAATCAGTCAAGAGCACACAGCCTTCTAGATCTGTGCCCTGACCTACGGATGAGTCTGATGAACCCCTTGTTTACTGGGTTCTATTTTTTACCTTGTCCTAGTACTCGGTCTCTGACTCAAGCATCTGAAAACGTTTGGTTTTTCCACCCTCTTCAAGAAAGGGCACTACAATCTGGGAAATGTGACAGCCCCATGTTCTTAATTGCTCAGTAAAGATCTTCCATCTGGGAATCACCTACAAGTCTTCTGAAACTATAAAAAGCATTTTTTGAAGAACTAGTAACTTAAACTCTCTATCCCAGCAACCTCAGACAGGAGAACCTATAGTAGATCCTGGCTCAGCACCCGTCTACCAGCAAAGTCACCATAGCTAACTTGTCTCATTGCTGGTGACAGGGTTTCAGGACAGGCACTGAAAAATAGCACAGGAAAAGCTGATTCTCAGAAAAAAATGGATATCAAGAATAGATCTCATTTCTCTAAAAGTCACTTTCTTTGAAACAACTCTATAAAGTAGGTGGCATGAGTATCATTAGCCCCATTTAACAGATGAAAACCTGAGGTTCAGACAGGGAAAGTGATCTTTCCAGAGTTATAAGGTCCTCCATAGCAGAGCCTGAGATGAGTGAGGTCTTATAATTCCCAGACAAGTAGATAAATGTTTTTAGTAGTCAGTCCTCTGCTAGCCTTCAGCACCCTCCTCCTCCCCACCCTTTCTCTAGTATACTGTCTCTTGCCTCCAGCAATCCCAAGTATTTAAAGATCTCTTGACTTCCAGGATTTCTGTCTCTGCCATCTGGACCCAGTCTTCCAGGTCCACCTTGCCCCATGCATGTCTAGACCTTGATTGACATTTGCCCCCAGGCAAATATTATTTGTCCTACCTCCCAGCTCCCCAGGGACCTGCCCTGCTGCCAACCTAGCTAAGGAGTTCAACTAGTATGCCTGATGTGCCACTTAGAACTTAACTTCTTCTAGATCCCACTCAGTTGTCTCTAATGCATGCACTGCAAGTTGTAAAAACTATAAAGTGCTCTAGAAACTTAAGGCATCAGTCAATTCTTTGTTCAACTTGAACAATCTTCCTGGTTTTGAGGCCAGTGCATTATTTACTTTCTTTGCCTTTTAGTATATAAAGCATTATTAAACAGTGATATAACTGGTACAATAATATAATAAGTAATCATTAACGAGGCACTTCTTGGAAGGCCATCTTCTTATTCCATTAGCTGGAATCTCAATAGTTGAGGGTTTCAGGACTGATTATGTCAGAGGCTTGCTTTGTGATAATGGGGGAAAGCTTAACTAGTCTGTACCTCTGCTCCCTCAAGTGCAAAGTTTAGCCAATGGAATTCATTTGTACATGAGAATCAAGCACGGAAACATCATGGAGATTGACATCACAGAACTAGGTGCTGGTGGATCAGCAGCACAGGTCTTTCAGATACCAATGAGAGTCAAGAATAACTCACGAAGACTATGTTAATAGCCCATCAAAAATGAAAAGCAATATGTGCTGTCATGACAGAGACATACTATATGTTACGAATGCCCACTAAAGAACCAAAGAGTTATGAGTATTACATATGAATCAGCCTCAGAATCTAAGGCCATGTTCTTATTCAATAGCCATCCTTCTCATATAAGGGAGAAACACCCTCTATCACTGAGGGTCAGGAAGGAAGATTACAAGTCACATTAGCTCTCTGATGAAGAGGTGGTCCTCTTTACCCAAGGCCAACTCCTCTATGTGCACCCTTGATCTCAAGCCCTTCCACCTTCACCAGCAGAATGCCCCATTATCATCCCCCCTAATATTTAATCTCTTCCTATCTGCTGGTTCCTTTCTAGGAAGGAGCTATCTATATACACACTCATGTCTCCCCATCCTTGAAAAACCCTCAAAATATCCTACCATTCCCACTGCCTATCAGTTGATCTCTCTCCTCCTTTTGTAAGGTAAACTTCTTGAAAAAGCTATCTACATTCATTGCAGCTATGTCCTCTTCTCTTTCTTCTAAACCCTCTTTGATCTCATAATTCAACTGAAGTGGTTCTCACCAAAGTCACCAATGGTATTTTAATTTTCATATATCATGGGCTCTTTCCAACCCTCATCTTTCTTGACCTCTCCTTAAACCTTGATATACTTTAATATCTTTTCCTCCTGGATACTCTCTCCTCTTTTTTGTGGTAGGTGACAATTCCCCTCTCATTGGAGGATTTTGATCAGAGGCAGGAAGACCACTGTAGTGGGGATCCTTTTTAGAATATAGGTAGGATTATGTGGACAGCGATTGCCCTTCCAACTTTCAAGGTCTGTGGATAAATTGAGACAAAAAGAATTTGTTTTCCATATCCCTAGAGCTAGTAAGAATTTCAAGTACCCTTCTGGGACCTGGTCCTGTTGTTCATTTTCCAGTTAGTCCTGAGGACCCTTGTAATACAACTTATACCTGAATAACAACCACAGAATCTTATACACTATGTACCCCGATTTAACAATAAGCGAATGCCATCTTCCAGGCACTTTTCCAAATTCAGATGTGAATAACAGCCTTGAAGAACAAGTGGATAGTTGGGAATCTTCCCCCACAAGGCCTTTTGTAATGAAGGAATATTTAAAACAAAGGAAAAAAACCCTCTGCTAGCAGGAATAAATTCTTATAAAGTCTGTTGATTTCTGAAATATATTTTGAAGGCTGATAGCATGGACAGACCAGTAACTGAGTCCTGATGAGTATGATTCTCTATTCTTTAATTCTGAGCCAGTTAGGATATTGTGGCACACCCCCTTGGCAGATAAGAGCAGAACTTACTGAGAGGCTGCCAGCCCCAAATAATTCATGATGTTTGAGGCATTATGGAAGCTGTATTTCTGGTACCTATGGACCTAACTCAAGGCTCTGGGACAGGGCATGGGCCTCAACCAATTGGCTTAAAGGCAGTTTTCACCTCAGGAATCTAGTGCCTGCAACATGTCTATTTTGTTTAAACTGAATAGCAAACGATTTATAAGAGAAGGCTCTCAGGGATGGGGAAGGGGAAGGACCATATGGGGAAATCCAGATGATACAAAACCAAAAATATCAATAATATTATTTTTAAAATATTAATAAAATTATTTTTAAAAATAAAAGTAAATGGAATGGCAGATGGAAGCATTTTTAATATCATTAACATCCTTACTTGTTTCATTTATTTGACAAACATTTTTGAAGTGCCTATCATATGCTGGGTATTGTTCTCCAGGGGTGGGCCTCAAGGCCACTTATGGCCCTCTAGGTCCTCAAGTATGGCCCTTCGACTGAATCCAAACTTCACAGAACAGATCCTTTTAATAAAAGGATTTGTTCAATAAAACTTGGACTCAATCAAAAGACCACACTTGAGGACCTAGAGGGCTACATGTGGCCTCAAGGCCGCAGGTTCCCCACCCCTGTGGGACATTGAGGATACTAAAGAAATAGTCTCTGCCCACAAAGAGCTTACATGCAATTGGGGGGAAGACAGGGAAAGAAGACAACACTTACAGAGAGAATAGAAAATAATTTCCTTGAGGGTGTACCTATTCTCAGCCCTCCCAGCCTCACAAGGCTCTTGTGATAAGAATTCTTTGAATGCCTTAAAGTGTTAGCTTTTAGCAGCAGTCATTTTGATTTTTGCTTATTAAAAGAAATGGAAATATTACTTTGAAAAATGGGAGGGGTTAGATTCCATGGTCCTTGATACTTCTGCCATCCTATGACCTCATAGCTTCCACACTCACAAATCAGTGATGCTCCTCACTCCCTCTGCCTAATACTTTTAGCCCCCGTGAATTTCTGGCACAAGGTGGAGATGGGGTCTTGTATCATGTACTCTCTGGGAGGTGGAGTTTTTGCATTCATGGGATGGCTATTCAAACTCTCCAAGCTATGGCCCCAAATGCCACTACAAGGAAGCAGGTTGGCTGCCCTCATTTTCTTCTGCCTAGCCAGAAGTCTTTGAACAGTCTCCCTCCAAGTTTGGAAAGCCCAAAGCAGTCACTTCAAAAAACGTCTTTTCTTCTCCCATTCCTTTCCTCTCTTAAACACAACAAAACAGAACAAAATCACAACCAGACCCCATGTTTGTCTTTCTTAATTTCCTCTGTAATTCTTAAAGACAAAGATATTCTGAAGGACCTCTGAGCAGGTAGGTGGTACAGCAGATAGGGCCCTGGGCCTGCAGTCAGGAAGATTTATCTCCCTGAATTCAAATCTGGCCTCAGACACTTACCAGTAGTATGACCCTGGGCAAATCACTTAACTCTGGTAGCCTCAATTTCCTCACCTGTAAAATGTGCTAGAGAAGGAAATGGCAAACCCTTCCAGTATCTTTGCCAAGAAAATCCCAAATGGGGTCATGAAGAGTTGGACATGACTGAACAACAATTCTGAAGGAACATATGTCTTTTTTCACCCTATTAGAACATAAATACTTAGTCATCATTTAGCCCAGGAGATTTTAATGTGGGGTCCGCAAATCCCCAGGGGGACCCTGGACATTTTTCAGGTAGTCTATGAACTTGGATGAGGAATTTTTTTTTTAAATTTTCACTAACCTCTCACTAAAATTGAGCATTTTCTTCAATTAATTACATTTCTTTTGATTCATTTAAAACAACATCCTCAAAAGGGATCCATGGGTTACATCAGACTGCCAAATGTCTCAATGACATACAAAGAGGGGTAGCAGTTCATGGTTTAGCTCCTTCAAATTGCTCAAATGTATTTACTTTTTTTAGGTTTCTCTTGATTCCTGTGTTTGCATTTCAATGTCTCCACTAAGATGTGATCTTTTCATCAGAAATGCTTGAGATTCCTCTATTCTATTAAAAATTCACTTTCTCTTAGAAACTGAGGGGATGCCCATCAATTGGGGAATGGGTGAACAAGTTGTGGTATATGAATGTAATGAAATACTATTGTGCATGAAATGATGAGAAGGCAGACTTCAGGAAAACCTGAAAAGACTTATATGAACTGATGCTGAGTGAGGGGAGCAGAATCAGAAGAACACTGTACACAGTTACAGCCATATTGTGCGATGATCAACTTTGATAGGCTTGGCTCTTCTTGGCAATGTAAGGTTCTAAGACAACTCCAAAAGGCTCATGATGGAAAATGCCATCCACATCCAGAGAAAGAACTGTGGAGTCTGAATGCAGATTTGCTTTCTCTCTTCTTTGTTTTGTTTTGTTTTGTTTTTTTCCTTTTTTCTCATGTTTTTTTCATTGGTTCTAATTCTTCTTTACAATATGACTAATGTGAAAATATGTTTAATATGAATGTATATGTAGAGCCTATATCAGATTTCATGCCATCTTGGGGAGGGAGGAGAGGAGGGAGTGGGAGAAAATTTAAAACTCAAAAGCTTGCGGAGATGAATGCTGTAAACTAAAAGTAAATAAATAAATTTAAAAATTCACCTTCTCCTTATAGAATTATACTCAGTTTTGTAGGGTAAGTTAACCTTGGTTATAATAAGCCTTGGGATAAACACTATATCCTATTTTTTTCTCCTTGATGGTAGTTGCTCCAGTCTTTTGCCATTCTGACTGTGTTTGTTTGGTACTTTTACTCTTTCTTTCTGGAGATTTGCAATAGTTTTTCTCTGAGTTCAAAGCTCTCAATTTTGCTATGAAATTCCTGAGTATTTTCAATTTAGGATTTTTTCCAGGGAATGGATTCTTGAAATTTTTACTTTGTCCTCTAGTTCTAACATATTTGAGAAGTTTTCTTTTATTATTTTAATAAATATGATATTCAGTGTCACAAAAACCCAAGGAGACAGCGTCCAGAAGAAGAGAGTAATCAACCATGTGCTGACTACTTCTCTCTTTGGGGTAATCAGAAGGGGATGTATGGCTTTCTGGCATACTCTCTATTGTTTATTAACTAGCAAGCCAAAATGAATTAGCTTTTAGAAGCATTTCATGGAGACTCCTACATATGTAAGCTTTTCTACCTGCTATTCTAAGTTATTTATTCTCCTTTTAGTCCTTTCCTCCAGAACTCTTATTTTAATTCTAATTTCACTTTTAATCTCTTACTTCATTTTGAGGCTTTGCTTCTATTTCTTGTGGAATTACTTTATTTACCTCTTGGGCTTTTCTTAACCAACTTCTTCACTGTGTTTGATGTTTTCTTCTGTTTACTACTGTTTCCAGCCTCAGTTCCTGCATTGAGACACCATGCCAGGGCCAGGCCCTACCCCCTCTGACCCTCTTGGGTGGGTTCAGTAGGTCATGTTCAGTCCTGTTCCTTCTGTTGTCTGAAAGTTGCTGCCACCGTTATTCTGAATGGGGTGACTGGTACTAGCTCTCTATCTTCTACTCCAGTGATATCAAACAAATAGAAAAGGGGACCACTAATCTGGACATGAGGATCCCTGCAGGCCACATGCTGACTTAGTCTTAAAATGTAATGTTATCTATGTTTTGTTGCATTTTTATTTATTTTGTAAAATATTCCTCAATCACATGCAAATTTGGCTTGGGCCACATGTGAGAATATTGTAGGCCACAAGCTTCACACCTCTGCTCTACACCTTCTCATCCATATCTTTCCACAAATACTCCAAAGAAAAGTAGGCCTTCCTCTCTTTCTGTTACAATCTCAAAGTAATATTAAGGCTATTCCTCTACCGTCTCTTATTCTAGCTACACAACCAGCCTACCTCCTTTTATGGTCTAGTATGTCCTCAACAATATGCTTTACACTATTTCCTTCAAGTAAAACAATCACTGCTAATGTACTAATACCTGCTTAAACCCTCCATTTACACTGTTCCATTGTACCCCAGACTCTCTGTAATTCTGACTTCTGAAATCATGGTATTCATTTCACGATTCATTGCCACAGACCATCCCTGGGAATAGCTTCAGGTATTAGAGAACATTATATTGTGACCCAAAACCAATGCACTATTTACACACCTTAACCCTTTATGAACAATGCTCTTAGAGTTTCACTTAAGAAAAAAAAAAAGATTTCCTAGGCTAGACAATATGAATGTTTTCTTTGACATGGAACATTTACAGATAAGAATCAGGCCCAATTTCTATGTAACTCTGATAGCTGATTTCAAGTGAAACAAACAAAGGACTTCTCATGGAATCTATAAGTTGCTTTTAAAATGGATTGAGATGAGCACTGGGCAGTACATTGAGGGCTTTGTTTGTTTGTGCAGGCAGAGATTAATTAACAACAGACCACCCCAAATATGCACTTTTATGCAAAATTAATTTATACAAGTCTTTTAAGGGAAATGCTGTTTAAACAGCAATTACATTTAAATGCTTCACCTCCCACACACTCAAAAGCATCTATTACTTTATAAACTACACTAATTAGTACAGAAACTACTCCTTCAGATAGCAAATGACAATGCAGATATAATATTAGAACTGAAAAAAACAAGTTTTCTTGTCACTGAAAGAAACATTGAATAAATGCTATATAAGACTCCAAAACCCAACTACCCCCCTCTGTTCCAGAAGGATCTCAAACTCAGCACGCACCAAACTGAACTCATATTTTCTTCAACCCCATTCCTGCTTCAAATGTTCCTATTTCTGTTGAGGGAACCCTCCATTCACCTGGGTTAACAACCCTGGCAGCATCCCTTGATATAAGGAAAATTCATTTATTTCTATTGGATTTTGACTGAATTCGATGTAGTTTGTACATATATGAAGGGTACCTCACATCTCTCCACTCTAATTAATGTAACTAATAAGATGTTCAAAGCCTTGATAACTTCATAGGGTGAGACCATCTCTTTGACTGAGCTATAGAATCAATCAAAGGAACAAATTAGATCCAAGTAAGTCCTTAATGAGTTTAGGAGGAATGAAATAGTGCTTTTAAGCCACTAGAGGAAATCAGATAATAACACATAGGAAATATATTGGGATTGGTTAAAAGAATCAGACATACCTGTAGACCTGTGTAAATCAGAGAATGGATTCGATCAGGAAAGAGTCAGACTTCAGGAGCACTTGAGGAGGCTGGTTCCTTGAACCTGTATGAGAGGGGAGAAATGGGAAGGAGGAGAATGAGCCCAAAGGGAATGACACATTGCCACTTCACTGACCATGCGATAGAAAGTTCTAGATTAGTAACAAAGGATATATTCATCTATGAACTTAGAGAGGTCACACTAGACACACCAAGGAAAGACAGCTTCAGGGATTGTGTGACCTCTTTGGAAAAGAGAAAAGTTGAGCTGTGGACTCTACCAAGATCCCATCAGAGAACTCCATCTATGGAGAACTTCATGAGGATTGCACAAAGAGAGAAAAGGACTTCTAGTAATTAAGAACTGTGAACTTTCCCTTCACTCACATGAGCGAATTACATTTCAATGTTGTAACAAAGTGGACCCCAGGATGGTCTACATTGGAAAGTTTGTACTTTGGTTGGGGAGATGTTTTGTACCAACTGTGACATCTCAGTAAATATCTGTTTCTAAAAGTTTGCTAATAGATAAGTTAGTTTTGGCTTGCTAATTGATAAGCAACATGGAATAGATGAGAAAACCCTGTAACCCTTCATAGTTACCCTGAAAATCCCAAAGGGAGATGTAAATGCATTGTTGGCTACCCCCTGCTTCTGGATACTGTCTCCTCTCTGGGTTTTTGTGATGCTGACCTGTTATAATTCTCTGCCTACCTGCCTGTTCCTTCTCAGTCTTCTCTGCAGGATCATCAACTGTATTCTGTCCCCTATGTATGGCTGTACCCCAGGGCTCTCCTTTGTCCCAGGTCTTCTCTTTTCTCTATATATCCTACCTTAGTTACAGGATCATAGGATCATAGACTTAGAGTCAGAAGAAACCTTAGAGACAGTCTAAAACAACCCAGGAACTTGGGTTATGCAGTTTAATATTACATCTGCATTGTCATTTGCTATCTGAAGGAGTAATTTCTGAAGAGCAGCTAGGTGGCATTGTAGGGGACAGAGTTTTTTTTTACCTCCTTGGGGCATATGGCTAAGGAGGAGGTGAAGGTTTTAGTCAATTTCTTGACAATTCCAGATCGTTTTCTGAAATAGTCCAGTTCCTAACTTCTCACAGCCCCTCCTATAATGATTATTTCCATCTTTTGTCATCTTTGCCACTTTGTTGGGTGTTTTCTAAGGTCTTTTCCAGCCTGGTGGCTCTATGATTCTGTGATGCTATTAAACGAGAAAAAAATCGGTCATGAGCTATGATGAATTCTTTGGACTTACACTTGGAACATATTTTTGAAAACAGCAGGAACAATCACTCCACTTTGCATCTGCTATTTTGTCTGATTTGGACTCCAGGGAAGAAGATGCCCCTCCCCTGAGAAGCTTGTGCCCTCTAATCTCATCACTCTGCTACTAACTCAAGCCTTCACCGATGCTGCATCCCTCAGCCTCCTCTTCCCTCTGATTGAAGGGCTGGAGGACAGAGTACCACACTCTTCCCAATGGCTTCCTTCATAGAGAGAAGGAGTGGAACTCTCTCAACTCGTTCCACTTTGCATCTGCTGCTCTGCCTGGTTTGAACTCCAGGGAAAAAAGATGCCCCTGTGTCAGGCACCCACTGCTTTCCTGCCTCCTCCCCCACCCCCTTTCCTGCATCCTTTGGTATGCTGTCACCTCCTTCAGACTGGAAGCTCCTTCTTTTTATTAATTGTATCACCGTGCTTAGTGCAGTACCTGGCACATAGTAGGCATTTAATAAATATTTATAGGATATTGGAACAAAGAGGTAAAAGTCAAGAAACTTAATATTATTTAGTCCAGTGAAAAGGAAACCAAATGGGAGATGGAAAGGTAACGGGTTCATGTTAACAAGATTTTCAAGTGTAATTTTCAAGCGTAAATTTATTATAAAGAGATATTGGCCAGTTCTACCTCAGGTTTAATAATAATAATAATAATAACATTTATATAGTGCTCACTATGTACTACCACACTGTATTAAACACTTTATGATTATTATCTCATTGGATCCTCACAACAGTCCTGGGAAGTAGGTGCTATTATTATCCCCATTTTACAGATGGGGAAACTGAGGCAAACAGCATGGGTTTTTTAAAGTGACTTTCCCAGAATCACAGAGCTAGTAAGTATCTGAAGTCAGATTTGTACTCTGGTCTTCCTGACTCCAGACTAGGGACTCTACCCACTGGCCCAGCTGTTGTATTAAAGATACGAGAAGAGGAAGTAGGCTGAAATTGGAGCAAGAATTATTTTGCTTGGTTGGACATATGAACCACCTTTCCCAAAGTAAATGCTGTTAAGCAAAGAGAAATTAGCAGGGAATGGGATGGCCTCTTCAGCCATAGGGTCCTTTTAAGTTCAGTCCATAGGCCAGTGTGGACAAGGCCTTGGACAAGGGTGGCTTCCCTGCCTCTGTAACCCAGTGGTTGTGATCAGATGCTATCTTTGGCTTAGGAAAACTGAGCTAATAAAATTTACCATCTACTTCCTCTACAAACTAACAGCAATTGCTGATTAGGGACTAAAAACTTGTTACAACAGCATTTTAATTACATTTCAATGCAAGGCTATAAATTAATTTACCCAGAAAAAAATACAGTACTGTAGTAGGTTACAAACCAGCTAATTAGCCCATCTAGAATCTGAAGGTGACCAAAGGACTAGCAATTTAATGTATAAGGAAAATAATGACAAATGTCAGCAAATTACTTCAAGGAGATAAACATTTATTTAAAGTGAGAATCAATATTAAACCAGATTCTGCTTTAGTGCCTCTTCCTACATAATCCCGAGGTGGCTGAGGCCCTGTACTTTTACAGTACCTTTCTGAGCACTGAAAAGAACAAAGAGCTGAGGGGGAGGAGGAGCTTAACATGCCCCTTCTAGGTGCTCAGCCCAGAAAGCACTAATCCACAAATGCATTCATTGTGAGAGAATGATTGCCTTTTCAGGCCCTGACTTTTCCACTATGCACAAATCACATGCAATTATCTTATTTTATATATTGAAACCGAGCTTTAAATAGTGAGATCATTCCTTTCTCCTTTACAGTAAAGAGATTGATGCATACCTTTCAACAAATCATAGTTATCACTAAAAGAAGCTTGTAATTTTTTCCTCTAACAAAAGAACTGAAATGTTATCAGATCTGAGGCATTTCCGCCCTCAATACCATATCTATCTATCTCTATCTACACCTCAGAAACCAAGTGTCCAAAGAAAGGAGTCTTCAGAGACTCTGAATGCTATCAGATCTATTTCCTCTTCTTAGAATGCAGCTCATGTACTAGGAAGCAGGGACGACAATACTGCCTGCCCATATCAGAAACTTTCCAAAGGTTAATGAATTCTGGCATAAAATAATGCCTGAGCTCTAAACAACCCAGAAACACAAAATCCAGGAAAACTATAGAAGCTTCCCATGTTTCTAGGAATGGATAAGCCCCCAACAATAAAAACACTAGAGACTTCCAAGTTATTCTTTTAATACACTGGGTGGGGTATTATCCTGTATATCAATATTTTTGATCACAGGTAATGACAGTTTGGGGATACTGAATGCCAAATGCAGCCTGCCTTAGCTCAAATGCACAGTGAAAACAAGGGGGACTTACATAACAAGGAAATCAGCTTCCAATCTTGTAGACTTCTAATTAGAGGTCTTCTCCCCTTTTGTCATAAACCTGTCACCACATTTGAGTCAGCTGTATAACCAGCCTACACAGACCCAGAATGGGTACTTTCTTCACTTTTCTATGGCTTGCAAGCGAAGGGATTCCCAAGGACCCTATGGAGCTAATTAGGAGGGGAAAGGGTATAGATAGCAATGTCATTAGGCAAATCAGCTTTCAGAGGGCCAATTCAAAATGGGTTTACTTCATGTTGTGAATTTGACAAGATGAGAGAAGCAAAGGAGGCCTAAGCATTGGACACCATATGGTGAAGTTCTCACAGTGAGGCAGAGCCACAAGTGGTTTATGTAATGTCGACTTAATGACTGATAAAAAATAAATGGAAAGAAATTCCACTACTAGCTTAAAGCCATAGAGGCAAGGAAATCTGCAGTTAAGGATCAAAGCTTCAGTATCTAGTCATAATGGGTTACTATCCTTAACTCTTCCCAATGGTACCTCTGAGTACCCTCATGTAATACTCCCTAATTTGTACCCAAACTGAAAGTTTGACAAACTCCGTCCACCTCACCATACCTAGGAGCAATGTACCTGCCTGCGCCAGTGAGCATCTGGGACGGCCACACATCAGATGTCAAGGTTCTATCTGAGTTAATGTTTTACTTGGAGGAGGGCCCCACACTGCTGTCCTCATCTTCACAAAGAGATATATTTGTCAAGAGGGCCACTTTTTCCTCTTTCTTTATATTTCCTTTATAGACTCATTTTACCCTCCCAGGAGCCCTGTGACTTAGGCAAAGCACAGAGCAATGAGGATACTGAGGCACAGACATGCTAAGAGGACACATGATACTGGAGCTAGTGTGCTTGACTTGGGAGTTCTCACCTCTCACCACTCCAGCCTAGCCCCATGCTGATCTCATTACCATCACTCATGCCTTTCCCAAGGGTTCAACTTCCATGATCCAAAATTCTACAATTCCTTTCTCTGACTATAACATCTTATTCTTGCACTCTCTTCCCAGGTCTCATCATTCCTAAAGCTATTCTGTCATTAACACAATCTCCAGTGCCTCTGCTCCTTCAAACTTTCCCAAGCCATCACTTCTGCTCTGATGTCACCTACCTCCTTGTAAATTTCCATTGTTCTCAACTCGACTCCTGAGTCCCTTGGATCTTTGTCCTCTTGACACCCATCCTTTTCCAAACCACAAACCTGAATTTCTTCTAACATCTGCCTTCTCTGCTCCTACTACCCCTGCTAAACACTGCCTAAGGAAGTTAAATGACTCTGCTCACTGGGTTTACTACAAATTGATGTTCTTTGATTTCAACTGGGTCCTTCACTGAGACACACCAATTCTTTTTTTTCTGATTGATTCCCTATAGCATCTCTCTCTCTCTCTCTCTCTCACTCTCTCTCTCTCTCCCCCCCACACACACAGAGTATCCAGCTTTTTCTTCTATCCCCAAGCCTTATAGTACCTCTCCCCTACCCTGTCACTGAAAATGTAACAATCATGTCAAGAATTTGTTTGAGCTGACTTCAGCATAGCCCTAGATAGTTACAAGAGGTATTATTATTATTATTGTTATTATTAATGACAGAGCAGTGATGAAGCTCCATTGAGTGAGTCTCTGTGTGCAAGGAGGGGCTGAGCTTCACCCAAGGGGAGTCAATGGGCAGTCTAGCCTGGCTTGGCAAGGTCAGAGCTCTGAGCTTTGCAAGGGAGATCTGTAGTGACTAAAGTGATGACAGTAAAGGCATGTTACTAGGAGGAAAAATACGAGACTTAAGGTCACAGGCCTTCAGTTTGAAGTCTATAACTCTATGCCTCAATGACCTCGGAGTTCCTTTTCTCTTTGTGTCAGTTTTCTCCTCTGTAAAATGAGGGAGTTGGGCCAATCCAGGGATTCTTAATTTTTTCCCTGTCCTGGACCCTTCTGGAATTCAGGTAAAGCCTAAGGCTGGGGTGGTGAACCTGTGGCCTAGAGGCCACATGTGGCTTTCTAGGTCCTCAAGTGAAGCCCTTTGACTGAATCCAAAAGGGCCATACTTGAGGACCTAGAGGGCCACATGTGGCCTCCAGGCCATAGGTTCCCCACCCCTGCTAAAGACTCCTCCAAATAATGGTTTTAAATGCATAAAACAAAATATGACAGAATCAAAGGAAATCAATTACACTGAAATACAGTGATTAAAATCTTTATAAAAAACAAAAACGACAACAAAAAACCAAGTTTACAGACCTCAGATTAGGAGCCCCTGAATTAGCTGATCTTTAAGGTTCCTCTGGGTTCTATGACTAGGAGTGAACCATTTAGGTTTACCCTCCTAGCAATGACAGAGCTGAGTGAGGGCAGGGAGACCTCTTAAAGATTCTAATCAGATGCTACCTGCTACACAAGGCATTTCCTGATCCTATTCCTTTTTTCTTGCTTTTTTCTTTTTTTAAAAAAGTTCTTTGTTATAAAGGATCGCTTACTGGGAAGAAGAGAAAATGAATATGGGGGAAATCTAGACAATCTTAAAAACAAAAGACATAAAAGTCTATTTAAAAGAAGAATGTTCATAGAGTGAGAAAAAACAAAAACAAAATTCATCTGGAAGAACAAATGGTCCAGAATATCAAGGGAATTAATGAAAAGAAATGCTAGGGAAGGTGGCCTAGCCATGCTATTATAAAGGAGCAATCATCAAAACTACTTGGTACTGGCTAAGAAATAGAGTGGTAGATCAGTGGAATAGGTTACATACACAAGACAGAGAAGTCAATGACTATAGTAATCTACTGTTTGATAAACCCAAAGACTCCAGCTTCTGGGATAAGAACTCACTATCTGACAAAAACTGCTAGGAAAACTGGAAAATAGCATGGTGGAAACTCAGCATGGACCAATATCTTACACCGTGTACCAAATAAAGTCAACATGGGTACAAGATTTATATATAAAGGCTGATACTCTAAGCAAGCTGGGAGAGCAATGAATAGTTTACCTGTCAGATTTACGGAGAATGGAAGAATTTATGACCAAATAAGACACAGAGAACATTACGTAATGCAAAATAGATAATTTGGATTACATTAAAATGAAAAGTTTTTGCACAAACGAAGCCAAGGCAACCAAGATTAGGAGAGAAGCAGAAAACTGGGAAAGAATTTTTACAACCAGTATCTCTGATAAAGGCCTCATTTCTAAAATATATAGAGAATTGAGTTAAATTTATAGGAATACAAGTCATTCCCCAATTGATAAATGGTCAGAGGATATGAACAGGCAGTTTTCAGAGGAAGAAATTAAAGATATCAATAGTCATATGAAAAAATGCTCTAAATCACTATTGATTAGAGAAATGCAAATCAAAACAACTCTGAGGTACCACATCACACCTATCAGAATGGATAACATGACAAAACGAGAAAATGATAAATGCTGGAGATGATGTGGGAAAATTGGAGAACTAATGCATTGTTGGTGGAGTTGTGAACTGATCCAACCATTATGGAGAGCAATTTGGAACTATGCCCAAAGGGCTATAAAATGTGCATACCCTTTGACCCAGCAATACCCTTCTAGGGCTATATCCCAAAGAGATTATAAAAATGGGAAAAGGACCCACACGAACAACAATATTTATAGTAGCTCTTTTTGTGGTGGCCAAGAATTGGAAAGTGAAGGGATGCCCATCAAGTGGGGAATGGCTGAACAAGTTGTGGTATATCAATGTAATGGAATTCTAATGTGCTATAAGAAGTGATGAGCAGGAGGACTTCAGAAAAACCTGGAAAAACTTCTATGAACTGATGAGTGAGGTGAGCAGAATCAGGAGAATACTATATACAATTATAGCCACAACTTGCGATGACTAAGACTTAGTTCTTCTCATCAATGCAAGGTTCTAAGACAACTCCAAAAGGCTCATGACAGGAAATGTTATCCAGATCCAGAGGAAGAACTATGGAGTCTAAATGCAGATCGAAGCATACTATTTGTTTTCTCTCTCTCTCTCTCTCTCTCTCCCTCCCCCCTCCCTCCCTCCCTCATTTTGTTCCATTTTGTTTCTTCTTTCTTGTGGCTCATCCCATTGGTTCTAATCCTTTTTTACAACATGACTAATGTGAAAATATGTTTAATATGATTGTATATGTAAAGTCTATATCAGGTTGCATGCTGTCTTGGGGAGGGGGAAGGGAGAGAGGTAGCAGAAATTTAAAGCTCAAAAGCTTGTAAAACTGAATGTTGAAAACTAAAATTAATTAAAAAATAAAATTCAAAAGGAAAAATAAAAAATAAGGAAAAACAGATTGAATATGAAAAAAGAATGCATTGGGGAAGCATCTGGTAAGAAGTGAAGTGAAAATAGGATAATTGAAACTGAAGCTTATTTTCATTTCTACTCTCACTAATTACCTATTGCCTACCAATATCCCAACTGATCAGGCTCTGGTTTGGGACAGGGAAAGACAATGGATATTTAAAAGGTAAAACTGAGAAGGAATTTAGTTAGACATGTCCTCAAACAGATTCTCCTGCTAACTATATCTTCTCAGTTGAGAGGGCACTGCCCCTATTTCCGGTCTTATTACATCTTATTAACTTGTCAGATCAAGTTCATAATGTCCCATCTCAGTACTCAGTCACCAAGAGATAAGGGTGAAGGGTGAGCATACAAGATTATGTCTTAGAGATGGGAATTTTAGCCAAAATCATGAGGATGATGCTGCCACAGGGGAAGGAAAAAAACCCTAACCAACATATATAATGAAAATAATTCTATAACAAAATTTTAATTCCATACTCTTGATTTGCAGTAAATTATTCTTATTGAGAAAACAAACTTGACATTGCAAATATATTTTCTTTCATAATCAAAATCCTTTACCACTGTAATGCAAATGGTACTGACTTGTGTGCTGAATTTATATACTCCTAATTAAAAAAATCCAATTACAAAGATTTCCCTTTTCAGTTCTTATTGGCTTTCCCAAGTTCTCTCAGCTCCAGTAATTTCCTTTTTGACATAGATATTGTGTAATGGTGCCCTAAGTTAATTTGGTTTCAATATTACACATTCATCATGAAAGCTGGGCACATTTAGAGTTCTATTTTGTTTTCAGCTTGCTACAATGCTCTTGGTCCCTAATGTTACCTTTATGCTTACTCAGGTAGACCGGGGCCCATGCACACATTTGGATTTCTCTTTGCCTCAGTGGTATGGTTCACATTTTTACAGCTTTGTTTTCACCCTAACTCTTTTGCCTATTTCTGAAGTTCCTGGAGATGAGGAAACTATTATATTAAGGTGGGAGTGGGGAAGACATCTTTTAGACTACAGAGTGGAAGTAAAACTCATTTCCAGCAGCTCTTTATACTGCATTTTCCCAACTATGAGCAGTCTGATGTCCAGAAGGATTAAGTTCAATCTTGCCTAATTTAAAAGTAAGATCTAAATATAGTAAAAAGCTTTGTTATAGGTCATGTTAAGGGAATGCCAGGCCCCCATTCATCAGATGCTCCACTGGCAAAGAGTGGTCTCATGAAGCCACGGTGGTGACCGATTAATTAAAAAGCATTTATTAAGCATCAACTACATGCCAGGCACTGCACAAAGCACCAGGAATATAAAAACAGAAATGAAACATTCCTTACCCTCCAGGAGCTTATATTCATTCTATTAAGGGATTTTGGAGGTGGGGGTGGGGAGGAGGAACAGAAGGTACCAGCAGCCAAGAAAGAACGGGAAATATGGCATGAAGAAAGCAGCACTTGAGCTGAACTTTGATACCTAAGAAAGGAGGACATTCCAATTGTGGGCCACCGCTAGCACAAAGGCACAGACATGAGAGGCAGTCATGCATAAAGAAGAGCAAGATCAGTTTGCCTGAACCACAGGGTGTGAGAAGTGGAATAAGGTAGTGGAGAGTCAAGTTCTAAAGGTCTTTAAATGTCAAATGGCAGCCACGGGAGTTTTCTATTTCAGGGAATTTGCAAAGTTGTCTAGGAGAGTGATATGGTTAGATTCATGCTTTAGGAAAACAGCTTTAGCAACTGTGTGGAGGAAGGATTGGAGAGGGGAGAGACTAGAGTCAAAGAGACCAATGAGGAGATGATTGAAATAGTTCGGGAAAGAGGTGATGAGGGTGTGAATCGGGGTGATATAGGTGGGAGCAGACAGAAGGGGACTGAGATGAAAGGTGCCACAGAAGGAGAGACAAGATGTAGCAACTGATTCCCCACATGGAGATAGGAAAGTAAGGATACAAGAATGACTACAAGGTTGTGAATCTGGGTGGCTAGGAAGATGGTGATGCCCTTGACAGAAAAAAGAGATGTTCAGAAGAAGGCTTGGGTTAGGAGGGAAAGACAATTCTGTTTCAGACATGTTAAATTTAAGATATCTACAAGATATCCAGTCTGAAATATCTAATATTCAGCTGGTGATATGGGACTGAAGCTCAAGAGTGCGACTAGGACTGGAGACCTGAGTCCTGAGTGAAGCCCACTGGTATACTGTTAGGGGACTCTCCACATGGATGGAGAGTGATGTCCAGTGCTTGCATGAGCTGGCGAGAACAAGAGAGAAAAGCTCCAGTCTCTTTAGTCTCGGCAGTTTCTTCAAGTCTCTGGTCTCTGTAGTCACTTTGGGTGCCTCTGGCTTTCAGCTTTGAGAGAGAATATGGATGACACCAACCCCATTTCAGGTATTTGAAGGGAGAATAATACTGGAAAAAGCCAACATGAGAGGAGCTGGCAGTCTCTATCATGTCTCTGTCCTCAGTTTGCTACACTAGAGACATTGAGGAATTTCTCCTTTGGGTGAAAGTCTGGGATTTGCTGTTTTGGTTGAGCTGAGTTACTTTGCTCCCAATGGGAGAACTCCTTCACTCTGTATTGTCTGGTATATATTCTCTCTCATACATATATACATACATACATGTATGCACGTATGTTGGTTGGTTGTTGTCCTTCATTCTTGAAGCAGGCCAAAATGACATCACTATGCTAGAGTCAAGTTTCAATGCGTCCAGCTGTGGCTGATCAGACCAATACAAGCTCAGAATGCTCTACCACGGGTTGGGCACAAATGGTCCATTTGAACATGTGGGGTGGATATTCTAAATTTCTGCATCCTGTGTTTCCTTTGAGCTGTTTCAATTCTGCTTTGCTCATACAGCACAGCACCTTCTCTGACATGGGAATGCCATGCTGAGTGGTCCTGTGCCAGTGTCTCCTATGTTACACAATCAATTCCAATGTTCTTGAGAGAGACCTTGAGAGTATCCTTGTACTGCTTCTTCTGACTACCATGTGAACACTTGCCCTGTGTGAGTTCTCTTTTTGGCAAATGTACATTTTACATTCAAACAGTGTAGCCAGCCCATCGGAGTTGTGCTCTCAGAAGCAGAGTGTGAATGCTTAGCAGTTTAGTTCGAGTAAGGACCTCAGTGTGTGGTACCTCATCTTGCCAGGTGACCTTCAAAATCTTCCTAAGACAATTCAAATGGAAGCAATTCAGTTTCCTGGCATGGCGCTGGTAGACTGTACAGGTTTCACAGGCATACAACAATGAAGTCAGCACAACGGCTCTGTAGACCTTCAGTTTGGTAGTCAGTCTAATATCTCTTCTCTCTCATACTCCCTTCGGAGCCTACCAAACACTGAGCTAGCTCTGGCAATGTGTGTGTCAACCTCATTATTGACGTGTACATTGCTAGAAAGTACACTACCAAGGTAAATGAAGTTATCCACAGCATTCAGAACTTCTCCATTTGCTGTAACTGATGGTTCCACATATGGATGGTGTGGTGGTGGCCGATGGAGCATCTGTATTTTCTTGGTGTTAATTGTTAGGCCAAAATTAGCACAAGCAGAAGAGAAATGATCCATAATTTGTGGCATCTCAGCTTCAGAGGCTGCATTGAGTGCACAACCATCCGCAAACAGGCAAGAAGAGGTTATCCTCCTGGAGTTCAAGGATGCCTCCATTGTCCATCTCTATAAAGGTAAAGGAAATAGATTGTCCTGTGACAATCATAGGCAGGGTTTCTCTCTTAGTCATTGCTGGCAAGGTTCTTGCCAGAATCCTCCTTAATAGGCTGATCCTTCACTTGGAAGATGGTCATCTACCTGAGAGCTCTTGTGGCTTCAGAAAGGGTCTAGGAACAGTCGGTATGGTGTTTGCTGCCTGACAACTCCAGGAGAAATGCCAGGAGCAGAACAATGTTTGTAGATATGACCAAGGCCTTTGGTATTATTAGCCATGAGGGCTTATGGAAAATTATGCCAAAATTTGGTTGCCTGGAGAAGTTCATCAGCACTGTATGTCAGCTTCATGATGGCATGCTTGCTCTGGTTCTAGATAATGGACAATGCTCCGGTGCCTTCCCATCATCGTTGGGGTGAAACAAGGCTGTGTGTTTGCTCCCATACTTTTTAGCATGATGTTTTCAGCCCTGCTGTCAAATGCTTTCAATAAGGATGAACACGACATATATATATGCACACACATACAGAGACACTTTCTCTGATTTCTCTTTTACTATTGACTTAAATAAATGGGGTTCCTTTGCTATCTGCTACATGTGCATTCATTGTGAACTGGTATTTAGTAGGAAGGAAATCATGCCTTGGATATACAGTTTGGGGTCCTCCTTTCCCTATTAATGAACAGTGATAAGTAGCTTAGCTTGAATCTAAAAAACACATCCCCTAGACTAATAATATTTATGGGAGCAGTTAGATATAATTCTAGCCCAATACTCCATGGTTGGTTGTCTATCATTCTCAAAGAGCACTAAAATGACATCACTATGCGAGAGTCAAGTTACAATGTGTCTGACTGCAGCTGATCAGACAATACAAGCTCGGAATGGTCTACCACAGGTTGGGCAGAAATAGTCCTTGTGAACATCTGGGGTGAATCTTGTGCCTCTTGTGTATCTTTTGAGCTACTTCGATTCTGCTTTGCTCATAGAGCACAGCACCTTCTCTGACGTGGGCACGCCATACTGAGCGGTCCTGTGCCAGTGTCTCCTTTGTCACACAATCAATTCCAAAGTTCTTAAGAGAGACCTTGAGAGTGTCCTTGTATCGCTTCTTCTGACCACCATGTGAACTCTTGCCCTTTGTGAGTTCTCCATAAAATGGTCTTTTTGGCAAGTATACATTTTGCATTCAAACAGCGTGGCCAGCCCATCAGAGTTGTGCTCTCCGAAGTAGAGTTTGAATGCTTGGCAGTTTAGTTCTAGAAGGATGGAAAGAGAGGGACAGAAGGAGAGGGAGAGCAAGAGGGCTGGGGAAAAAGAGATGAAGAGAAGGGAGAGAGGGAGAGGGAGAGGAAGAGGGAGAGAGAGATATAGGGAGAGGGAGAGAAGGGGCCTAGGTAGAGACTTGTGAGCCACTCACTGTAGATGGGTATGGTGTAGATGAAGATACAACAAAGAAGAATGAGGTATGGTCAGATGGGCAGGGGAATTAAGAGAGAGTAGAAGTGGGAATACCCAGAGGAAAGAGCATCCAGAGAAGAAAATGGGCAACAGCATCACATGTTGCAGAGTTCAAAAAGGATGTCTTTCTAAGCTACGTTCCTTGGAAAGGCTACATGTGAAAAAAAAACAAAAAAACAAAAACAAACTGGCACTGCATTGTATACATAAATCACTAGCATGTACAAAAGTCAAAGGAGGGGGAGAGACATTCCCCCTCAACCTTCCCCCCCCCCACACACATATGTAAAACTAGTCAATTAGTAAGGAAGCAGCAGCCATCTAGCAACCCTAAACAAAGAGTGACTGGTCTAAGGCTTGGTATTGGTGCTATTACGAAATGGAAATTTTGTACTAGGGTTTTCAGAGATTTTCATTCAGTAAAGTATCAGAGACCACAGCTTTATATTGCGATGCAAATTACTCTTTAATGCAAGCATCCTTCTTTTAAAAAGATTTATAGTAGGATGAGAGGAGGTGGAGGAGGTCACATTTAAATTGCAGAGAGAAATGCAAACTAGGTAAAGAGCTGCTTGACATCTTTCCTAAGCTGGTACCAGCATGCAGTGATAGCACAAAAAAGAACCTTAAGCATCAGCTCTCACTCTGGGCTTTCAGAATAGGCTGTTAGCCTGTTATTCTATAATTCTAAATGTTACCATTATATATTGGGTCAAGGTCCCACTTTTAGTTAATTCGAGGTTAAAGATTTGCATGACTGGATTTCCTAATTCAGTGTAATCAAATATTGATTTTGTCTTTTTTTCAACAAAGAAATATTACTACTCGGCCTTTATATGGAGCTTTTTTCCAAATCTTAAATAATCATTGATTATTTCAAATAAGCAGTGCCCCCCATATTATGGTTGATATATTAGAAGCCTAGATCATCCATTTATATCTGGAGGGTACCCTAGATGCCTTCTAGTCCAACCTCCTCATTGTACAGAGGAGGAAACTCAGGCCCAGGGAGGGGAAGTCACTTGTCTAAGGTCATTGTTCCTATGTGGAAAAACTAGGCAGATAACCTCAGTTAAGTTCATATATTCACAGCATTTCTTTTTTTCCAGATCTATATTTTATTTTTTGTATTTATTTAGCATTTTATTTTTCCCCAGTTACATGTAAAAACAATTTTTTTAACATTTGTTTTTAAAACTTTGAGTTCCAAATTCCCTCCCTTCCCTCCTCCCCCCTTCCAATTTATTCACAGCATTTCAAACTGGAAAGTGAATGACTTCTCCTCACTCCAGCAAAATAATGAATATCAAACCCCCAATATAAAATCATCCATCCCAAATTTTTCAATATATACAGGCAGTGGGAGTCATCGACCTTGAGGAAAAATCCGTCCATATGAATCATTCCGAAACCTCCCTAGGCAAAAATGGGATTCAGCTGTCCTTTCTCATAATGGGCCCTCAGGTGCCCACTTCACCCACTTCATCTCCAAGCCTATCTTCTTTAAGAGGCCTTTCTTGGTCCCTCACCCCACGCCCAGCTGCAATGTCTTCCCTGCTGAGATTTAATATCTTGGATTAACCAAGTAATTTTCATGTCTATGTCCCTCATTAGAATGTGAGCTCCCTGAGGACAGAGACCATGTTTTTTTTTCCTTTTTCTATACTCCTTACATTTAGCACCATGCCCATTACATAGAAAGCACTTAATAAATGTTTGTCTGCTAACATCGGCCCAGAACCTCTGATGGTGGGGGTCTCACCGCAGTTTGAAACTGCAGCATTACCCCATGCTCTACTTCCTTTCACCTCTAAGATCCTAGGTTATCCAATGATCCCAAAATCGATCCAACATTTCTTCACCACCTTCTCAATACCTACGAGGAAGTGCGTTAGGCTCTTTTGGGGATAAAACACAGTTTAAAACACGGTCTCTGTTCCTCAAAAACTTGTAGCTAATTGGTAGAATAAAGACACGAACACAACTATAACATACGGCAGTATAAGATATGTGTGTCATAGAAAATAAAGGTCCAAGTATTCCAGGATGGTGAGATTACTTTGAGGGGTTGTTCAGAGAATGCTTCACAGAGAATGTCAAATATAAGCTGGGCCCTGCTGGATGGGAAAGCTCTCTGGTGATTAGAGGAAGAGGACAATCTTCATTGTGCACAGGTGAAAACAACATAAGCAAAGACCGAAAAACACACAGGATAAAAGCTCTTTCATCACTTGGAAAGGTTGAAGTAATGACTAGATTGACAGTATACTAGGGATACTGTCAAAGGGATTCATGCTTTGGCTAAAGGTTGAGCTAGATGACTTCTGAGGTCCTTCTGAACTCTGCAATTCTATGATCAAGGTTAGAACTTTCTAACCTTAACCCTCCCAATCAAAACTCAGCAGACTTATGTTCCATTCCTTCGGGAGTGTGCTAACACATCTTCAGTCAAACAGAGGCCTCTTGGAGATTATTCCTTAACTCAAAGAAATGATTCTAATGGTGAGTATTTCATTGTGGCAGACCAGTGGGAGGTAACCACACACAAATCAGAGCATCTGTATAATACAGATATAATACAGAAAGCCAATGGAACAAGGCAAATCAGGCAAGGCTCATGGGTAGAATGGCTAGAGAGCCATAAGCTAAGGACAAACAAGAACATATACAATTCAGCAAAAGTGACTATGAATCCTGGGGACAAAGATGAAGTGAAAGAGCAATGTTCTGTACTTAATGTTTATCAATTTCTTATCCAAGCAAGTAATCTTTAAAAATTTAAACATCATTATTTTCAATCAGCAAAATTCTACCTTCTCTCCCTCCAGTTCCACCTTCCAATTGAAAATGAAAGAAAAACAAAACCCCTGTTACAAACAAATTTCCTAATTGGTCATGTGCAAAAGAACATGCACATATGTGTGTGTATATGTATATATATACATATATACATGTGTATGTATACACACATATGTCACCTGCACTCTGAGTCTTTCATGTCTATTAGGATCTGGATAGAAAAATTCAGTCATTGGTTCCATAAAATTGTGGCTGGTCATTATACTTATCAGAGTTCCTACAATATTGTTGTTTTATAAATTGTTTTCCTGGTTCTGTTGCCTTCAATACATGTAAGTTTATACAAGTCTTCCCAGATTTCCCTGAAACTTTCTCCTTCATCATTTCTTACAGCTAAGCAGTATTCTACCACATAATATGTTTAGCCATTTCCCAGTTGATGGGCAGCCTATCAGATGACCATTCTTTGCCACCTCAAAAGGGCTATAAATATTTTTGTACACCTTTAGACTTTGTTTTGCTTGGAACTAATCCCTCCCTTAATCTCCCCTTCCTCTAATTCTTTCTATTTTCTTCTCTCTTATATCCCTGTTGAGTGAAATGTATTTCATACCCAACTGTATATGTACTCTTTCCTCCTTTGACCAATTCAGATGAGGGTGAGGTTCAATGTCAGCTGTCCCCCTTCCTCCATGCTTTTACAGACTTACGCTTGTCTTGTACATCTCAGTTATGTGAGCTAAGTTCCCCTAACTTCCCTTTTCCATGTGCCTCTAGTATATCCCTCTTGTCCTCTCTTTCCATTAAAAATTTTTTAAAAAGATTATCAAGACACAAAAGGGCCACTGACAGGTTCTCTTTCTAATTAGATTCCTTCTAAGACCCCTGAAGATGACAGGATTCAGAGGGTACACATTTGTCATCTCCCCATATTAAAATGTAAGCTATTTAATCTTCTTTAGGCTTGTTTTGGGAGACATCATCAAATGGCAGCTAGGTGGAGCTGCAGTGGATAGAGTGCCAGGCCTGAAGTCAGGAAGACTCATTTTTCTGAGTTCAAATCTGATCTCAGACACCTACTGGCTGGGAGATCCTGGGCAAGTCACTTAACCCTGTTTGCCTCAGTTTCCTCATCTGTTAAATGAGCTGGAGAAGGAAATGGCAAATCAATTATTCTAGTATCTTTGTCAAGAAAACCCCAAATGGGGTCATGAGGAATTGGATGCCACTGAAACAAATGAACAACAAGAAGAGTGATCTTGCAGTGGATGTGGTATGGGGAAGAGGCATTAGAGGCATAGAGAAAGGGTGGGAGCCTTCATGGTAGACTCTTACCACAGTGGTTCTGGTGTGAAGTTGCTTGTTTTGGCAGTGGTATGAATGAAAACAAAAGTCTGGATTCCAAAGCCAATGGAATAATGAACTGGACTTGTTGACTAATCTGATCTAGAGAACAAGGAAGAGAGGTAGCCAAAGCTTAAACCTCAGGTGATTCACGTGGTGGGTACAATTGACAACACAAGGGAAGTCAGGAGAGGGGGAGCACTCATTGGGAGTAGAAGACACGAGCTCAGTTTTAGCAAGTTGAGTTTCAAGTGACCAATTTATCCTGGCAAAGATGTTCATTAGGTAAATGAAGATGCAGGATTTGAGCTTTGGGGAGAAGCTGGGGCTAATGATTTGAGAACAGTCTGCATAAAAGGAGTAGAGGAAACTTTGAGAGCAGATGACATCCTTGAGACCTTGTACGGAGCTCTTGTTTGTCATAGTCCAACTATCAGAATGGCTGGCACACCCATCTGACATAAGGAAGCCAGCAGTTAAAGGACACATATAGCTCCTGCAGAGACTCTGATTAGTGAGGATTTTTGAGTGGCATCTTAATGGTCACCAGGATACAAAGCCTAGAAACCAGACCTCAAACTACATGTCTTCATTCTCACACTTGATATTTTGGATCAGAAGACTGTTAGCTACAAACCAAAATTAAATTAAGTTTTGAGAAACAGGTAGTATTACTGGGCAAGTTACCTTTTATTTTTAAGGTTTCAAAAGTTTGTATTATTACTCTCACAACTGTGTGTGTTTATCTTCAAGTGAAATTTGAGCAAATAAACAGAAAACAGAAGTGGAAAATGACTTTGAAGAGAAAGGGATCCCACAAAAATATCGAAAGGCTTGTTTCCATCTTTAGGGACTTACTGAACATATACTGAATTCAAGTCTTACATTCAAGAATCCATGATCTCTATTTATTTTGCATGGGAATGAAGCCAACACCCTCTTGTACTCTTTGGGGCTAAACATGAAGAACATCTCACCCTAGACAGGTTTCAGAATCAAATTGTCCAATATACTTGTTAGGGATGGTTTGACTTTAAGGCAAGAAAATCCTGAATTCTTTCCAAGTTTGTTAATTAATAGCCTCCCTAGATAAATATCTTCTTCCTGTTGTGCCTGATTACTAAATCTCTCTGCTTCAAGGCAACAGATGGCTTAAGTTCCTCCAAAATTTTAAAAAAACTCCAGAACTCCTTGTGATTCCAAAGACTAACTTTAATCAGGTTATCCTATCTTATAAGATATAAATAACCTGGGAAAGAAAAGGAAAATGATCAAAATGGCACAGTGTAGCGGCTGCCAACTTGAAAGGCCTCAGTGCCCCAGGGGAGTTATTGCCAGGGATCTGTGAATCCATATGCTCACCAAGCACTGCCATTTTGATTTTTATTCAAACCTTTGACAGTCTGAATCAATAACATGTTTTGTACACACACACACACATAAAATTCTTTTCAAATGTTTATGGATGATGTTGGGATAAATAAAATACAAAGTTATTTAAAAGCATTGGTCAATTTCTAGGCACTTTTGTCCTTGTGTAATTTCTCAATCAAAAGATACTATCACTATAATTGTTATCTGCAGAAGATCTGAGAAAGTGACATTACAAAGGGGTCCTCGACTTTGAAGAGGTTGGGAACCACAGGCCTAACCTAGAGGATGGTTGTTGTACTTTCATCTGAATATTCTGTGCCTTAGCAGCCTGAAACATGTACTAGGCACAAAATGAAACACATCCTAAATATTGAACTCTCCAAAAACCTTCATCAGTCTTTCGGTGTGAGCTTTCCTACATGCCTAGCTATGACTCCTCTTAATACTTAGAAAGCATCACTTGGGCAGTTTTGATTACTTTTATGATCAATGGCAGAGCTTTGGACCATCTCCCCTCCTCCCACTCCAATAAGCCTTCCTATATTAATCTAGATCAGGGCTGTCCAACCTTAGGTTTTTATTGAAACAATAGACAATATATTTTGATTTGCCATTTTAGTGAGAGCTCTTGGGTAGCTCGGCTTCGCTTACTAAAGCATTTATGTAAATTTCTATTCTTGTAGGCAGGCTGCATAAATCACACTGTGAGCTGCAAGCGGCCTGCAGGCCACATTTTGGACAGCCCTGATCTAGATCTTTTTCCTACCCATCACCAAGCACTGATTTTTCACTTCTTCACAGTATACTCTTATAATCTTAAATATATTCATTTCTGTTAATTCCGCATGTCATCTGTCATGTTTTCTCTATTAGACCATGAAGTCTTCTAGGGCAGAGAGCATATCTGTTTCTTTTTTATGTATCCCCAACATATTCCTGTATCACCCATGGGTCTTAGCAAATACTTGTTAACTGAAACCTTATTAGAATCTGCCTGTCTGATGCATATACCATGGATGAGAGTTTAACAGAATGTCATGGCTGGCTGACTGCATTCAACCCCAGTTGGCTCCATGTCACCATTTCTAGGTAGGTTGCTTTCATTCCACGGGAGACACTGCCACTGTTGTCATCCACAGTATTCAATTTCTAACAATGCCATTGTGCTAGTCTCAGGGACAGCTCACTTGTAGAAATGAGGTCTGCATTTACATAAACAGCTTTCCAAAACCATCAAAACTTTCCCAGTGCTGTATTAGAGAGTAGGGTTCTTTGCTAAAGCTCTGCCCTTTACAATCTTTTAAAAAGGACTAACTTTTGAAAAGCGCCTAATTTTTCACTTCTCGTAGCAAATTGCTTAAAAGATATTTAATAATGAATAATAAAGGACAATGACAATATTGTTCACTCATTATACTTTGGGGATTAGAAATCCTCAGCTCTATAGTGTCATAGCAACTTGGGATCAATGGAAGGAAAACTTGGAAAGTACTTGAGTGTTGAGAAAGTTTCAGTTCATCTTATTGCAATTATCTTAATATAGCAACATCTAGATTTGATAAAATAAAAATAGAAATCAAAATGAGCTTTTACTTACCATGCCTCCCTACCCCCAAATTCTATCTTCCCTCCCAAATCCAAAGTAGCACACAGTGCCCACGTACACATGTTTACCTCAACCATGACTATCCTCCTCTCCCCCAAGCCTTATTGCTTTGGGTTTCAGCAGGGAGGGAAGAACAAGAAGGTATAGCTGATAGTTGAGAAGGGGAGAGAAAAAATAGGGGAGGTATGGGGCAGAAGAGGACAGGAAAGGGTCAGAGGAACAACATGGCCTGCAGAGAGGTTTGCACCACCCTAAGGGGCAACATTCCCTTAAAGAAGGAACATAACATCTTCCTTCACTCTTCTACCTTTACACAGGAAACAGCTTGAGAAGTATGCAAGTGTCATTGTACCTGAAATTTAATTCATTCTTGAAGAAGATTTCTGAGTTAGATGATAAAATGCCATTAAATCACGTCAGAAATTCTGTACACACACAAGTGGTTCATTTAGTGAATATTAATTGAGAACCTACTATGTGTTAGATCTTGTGCTAGGCTATGCCTTAAAGAGAAAAGAGGTGACTTAAGAAAGTCTATGTCTTTAACAAGCTGACAGAAGAAAAAGCAAAAATGCAAATAGTTGTAAGGCAGAATATAAAAAATTCCAGGAGGGAAAACAAAGCACTTTCAGCATTCCAAGGAAGGAGAGATCATGTCTTACTGTAACCAAGTGGGCAGACTGCAAAGAATTTGAGCTGAACCATGAATTTGAGCATGAGTCTTCAACCAACTCAGTTAGGGAGGGGCAAAGAACACATCAGGAACTTGTTTTAGAATGCAAAATGATATAACCACCATCATCACCACCACCACCATCATCATCATTGCAATCATTTATTTCTAGGAGCACAATTATTATTTGTGTTTCTGCATCAAGTAAAAATGAGATCTAAAGCAAAGAAAATATCTAAGCACAGCTAAAACAAAAAGGATTTGATAAGATCAAGATTGCTACAGTTGTGGAAACAAACCCTCGCTTTCCATAGTCGTGGCTTTTCTCCGTATGGAATAATGTCAATATCAAATCAGAATGAAATAACCAAGTGTATTTTAACCTAACGACAAAATGGTGCCATAACACAAGACTGAACATGCTTAATTTAAACTCACTTTTTAAAAAGTTATTTCATCAGAATGATCACCTACAGCCCTTATACCAGGCACCTGATATCTCAACTTTGATACCATTGTTCATTTCTGGTGATTAACTAGTTTTCTACTCAGCTGAGAAAATAGCAAGCATGACTTCAAAAATCAGAATTTCTTGGATAAAGTGTGCCAATAATCTAACTGCTCTGAAAGTCGATCATTAGTATGTTTTGGAAAAGACATCAAGAAACAAAAACAATTCCATAACCCTTATATTGCTTATACATTTAATCGATCTCTGAAAGCTATGTAGCAATATTCAAGTAAGACAATCTCAGATAAACCAACTAAAACTATATTAAAGAATTTCCAATTAAAATAAGTGATTTTTACTTGAAGAACTATAACTCTGAGATTTTTTTTGTCATTAATTTTGACTATCGTCAGTATATTCTCCTTGTAACGTTAAAACACAATATTTGAAACTGACATTTGCAGCTTGTACCAGTAATAAATGAACCGCCTTTTAAATCAATAGGTTCTCCCTTTTGTCTAAGCAAACAAGCCTCCCTGCTGCATTTGAACCCATATCTTGACATAAGGTTCCATGTGGAAAGGGTGAAAAACTGATTATCATCCTTTTTGCTATCTATAAAGACAGCTCTGGAGTCACCTCTCCAGGATAAAGAACCTCAATGCTTTGTTTTGTTCCCACTTTTGAATTTGAAATTTGTCATCACAATTCTTCACTTTTCAGTATTCCTGGGGCATTTCAAACTACGCCATCCAAATACTTTAACTACAAATAAATAAATTCCACATGTGCACACGCCAGGCCTATAATATTTTTAAGCACTAAAATGATTCATCTCAAACGTCTTTAGAGTTTTAGTTCAATACACACTAAGTTTTCAAAAATAATTACTCATAGCAAACTAATGTATGTGTGATATGAGTCTAGTAGATTATCACCTTATCTTACGGTTTATTCCAGGAAGACTCCTTCTGTGTCACATTTAATTGCCTTTGAAGCTCCTGTCTTCTGGAACATGCATTTCATCATTATTTTTTAGCCTTGTTACATCAATCACCGCAACTGCTAGAGAAGATTTCTGGGCTGTGAAGTGATCATTTGTTCCAGTGGCATTAATGAGGCAAGCAGTGGTCTTGAGGGAGGTGACAGCCCATTGCTTTGCAGGTAGTAGCAGATTAAGGTGCTGGGCTATATACATGGCTTTAAGCACACACTGCCAAAACCTCTGAAGCATTTTATTACTTTCCTTATCAAACTGAACATAGAAGAGATACCCCCACACCTTATCTACCATGAGTGAGGCATATCTAATAGCCAATAGGGGAGCTTTAATAGTGTTACCCAACTTACCTTGAGTTGCAGACACATCAGAGAAACTTTGTACTGCTCCCAACTGGAAGACCTCCCGCTGTCTTCTAAGTACTGACTAGGTCCCTTTTCCCTTGCCATGGTTATTATGCCATGTCCCTAGCCACCGAGTAAGTTAATTCCCTGAAGTACAGCCAATGAAAACTTGTATTTCTGGAAATGAAGTTACAGAACTAGAAATGCCAATTTGTTGGCGCAGTAATGCCATGCCCAAGAATTGCCTTTAGGAAGCAGTACATCTGGAAACAACAGATGGTACATGTTGAGATGGGTTGGATGGAGTATTTTAATAGTCACCAATCTCTAATTCAGTTCTACAAGTTTGATTTCAATGTTTGCTCAGATTACAGAGTGTTCCAGAATCAGTATAACAGGCCCTATCCACATTATTGTTACTACCAACACTGCCTGCTGAAATCAGAATGTTGGACTATCTTTGTCTACGAACTCTGACTCAACCATATGCGCATTTCCAGAAAGGCAGCCTTGGATTTTAAAAACTGAACAGTCAAGTCAAGCTCTCATCCATTATTCCTTTACCATCAATGGTATAATACAATCATATTTTAAGATGTGTTCATCACAGACCTCTTACTCTCTAATATGGGAATGAAACCTCAGTCCTCCTCTTATGTAGATACCAACACCGTTACAGGAATAGGAAAATGACTTAATATCGCTGGAAGATGGCAGGGTTAGAAAACACTTCCTACTTTTGTTTTAGTAAGGCTGAAGTAAATTGTCCTTAGGATATACCGGCGCCTAAAGAAATGTGCCATCTAAAGGCTAAGATAACAATATTCAGAAAGCAGGAATTTCATGCAATCAGCTACTTCAATTAGTTAGAGACAGAATCTTTTTACTAGGTACCTATTTAAAAAAATAAACTGCTAAAATGTAATATAGGAACAAGATAAAAATGCTCATTATCTTTTCTATTTTGAAAAATCAACTAATGTATCATTTAAAGTCCCACAATGGAGGAAGAGATAAATCAGATTCATGTGCAGAACCTCTGATACAATGCAATAAATGCACAGTAGACGAGTAGCTTTTCTGATAGCCCCTAGGACCTGAAGTTAATGATTAAGATGGGTTGGGGGAATGTCCTGAAGTAGTGAAGGACATTTCCTTGGGTTCTTCCTAGATTGGTGGAGGCAAAGAGCCTCCATGATCTTGCCACTAGTGCTACTCCATGTGGCTCCTCTAGATACTATGGGACCCCAGAGGAACATGTGGTCCTGTATTCATATGCGAAGGAGCCCATACACATGGCATCTGATTGTGATGTCACTGAACATTTTTGTACAATAGATGCCAATGAGGGAAATAACCTTGGTGCTGGATATGAACGATTTTGTTCTTGTTGGATCGTTTCAGTCACTCTTTGTGATCCCATTTGGGGTTTTCTTGGTAAAGATACTGAAATGTTTTGTCATTTCCTTCTCCTGCTCATTTTACAAATGAGGAAACTGAAGCAAACATGGTGAAGTGACTTGCCCAGAGTCACACATCTAGTAAGTGTTTGAAGTCAGATTTGAACTCATGAGGATGAATCTTTCTGATTCCAAGCTCTATCCACTGCACCACCTAATTGCCCTACATCCTCTCTGTCATCCTTTGCAAATAACAAAATAAATTTAAGCCACGCAAAAAAGTTGGCTTTTGTAAAACTGTCTTCAAAAGTATTTATCTGAGGTTTCAATAATTCAGTAATTAAGCTTTCTCTCCTTACAAGCTAATGCTATATGATAAAAAGAGTTCCAATTATAAGTGAAAGAGAAAAAAATATCATCCTTAGTGTTGGTTCAGAGTAAGGGTTTAGAATATATCTGTAGTGCTTGAGGACAAATTCAAAGTAATATGGTTCTATAGCCTTAAGGAAACATTTCCAGGATTCTGTCTTCCTGAGGAGAGGTTTAACAGAACTCCATCATTGGTGGATGTCCAAGACAATACCAGAGATTCTTTCAGAAGTTTAGTGTTATCTTAGTACTACTCCTTTGATATTCATATAAGTTTTCATCTTCACAGTTAGGTAAGAGAGCTTGAGGGATAGCAGTGTCCAAGGAAGCTCTAACAGTCTATTATATTTCCTTTCACCACTCATGGCCAATTCTGTATCATCCATTCTTTATGAAAACCATCCCCACCACTCTCCTCCCAAAGACCTCCAAATTGCCCAATTCAATAGGTTTCGCTCATCTACATTCCCCTTGACTTCTACGGAGAAATTGGCTACTCTCCTGGAAAATAATGAAGTCAATTCCAACAACCCCACCCCCCAAAATTGGACCTGAATCCCAAGAACCATGCAAATCTATAATTTCAGATACAATGCTGCAATCATGGGGCACACAAAGTGACTTGTTACAGGAAAGCTACACTTGTAGGAGCACTCTGGGGATTCTCACCTACAGTCGAAGTGATTTTGCCTAATTCAACTACTATTTTAATCCCTTAGATTTTTCCCCTAAAACATGTCATTTAACTGCTCAAAACAGAAATGAATTCCAAAATCAAAACAGAGTACAACATCAGTAAATCGTAGTGATATCAATGACAAGGTTCATTATCTTGATTAATGACATGAGAACAGCTAGAAAATTTGGTATAATTACCTAAAAATTAATTACCTTCGATACTATCAAGTATTACCATAAAGACTTGTTTCCTAAGGTGATATTATTTTATTCCATTATGAGTATATAAAACTACAATGAAAACATACACACCATACCAATAATCTATTTTGATTAAATGTAATTGTAGTCATGGGGTCAAAGATAAGCCTTTTAAAGTTGACTTTTAAATCTGCTTTATATTCCTAAGTTCCATTCATCTACGGAGTATTAATTGGGTTTTCGAATAGTAAACCACTTGATAACAGAGTACAAAACCTGCTATTTCTTCACTCTATGTCTAGTAGAGTAATATAAAGAAATTCTCTCTTTTGGCAATTGCTAAATACCAAGTGCTGCACTGAAGCCTTCCAATTAGATCTTGAAAGCCTCTGACCCACTATTTCTACTATGGGAGATATCAGTGCTGGTGAGGCACTGATTCTCATACACACCAGGTTCATTCTATTTTTGGTGGCCGTAGACTACAGCCATATCCCTAAGTGGGGAAGTTAACTGGCTGCTCCTGTTAGAGACTGAGTAGCAAAGTCTGGATAGATCATTACAATCAATCCTAGAAGCTTTGATGTTTTAATGGATCCCTCATTTTATGTATTTGCATGGATTTTCTCTCTTTTTGGGGCAGAATGAAGCCATTCAGGCATGTGCATAGTGTGCCATCCCTGACCGTGCCTTTCCAGAAATCCTCCCTAGATGATCTGCATGGTGGAGATCAAAATTCAAGAATACACTGAAGGAGCAAGTTGTATCAATTGACAAAGTATGTTGTTTTTAATCCAGAAGGCAAAGAAAATAGAGATAGTAGGATGAAAATATGTCTTTTCTACTTACAATTATTTTAAAGTATGTTTTCACAGGCAGAAGAAATTATAATATAGTATAATATAGTAATTATAATAAATACGGTAAAATTATTAAAATTGTGTCAACTGACACAACTAGAGTTGAGACTCTAGTCTTAACAGGGAACTAGACCTGGGATCACATAAGTATAAGGAACTTCCAGGTGATGAAAGTCATTCTACCAAAGAAGGTGGGAATCTCCTCTGCATCTCGCAAGACTTCCAGGGTTGCCCAGATCATTGACAGGTCAAGTGACTTGACCCGAGTTTTCCCTGGCTTCAAGGCCACCTCTACTATGCTGCTTAGGTCTTTTAAGGTTTTGTGGGAATCAATGCAATACTACAAATATGCATCTTTTATTTTTGCTACACAACTGATCCACCTCCTTCGGGGGCCAGGTAGGGCCTTTATGGTGGCTTTCATGCTATTTTTTCATTGCAGGTCATCAGTGGTAACATGCTCACTATTGGAAAAGCTGTCAGAATGCCCACCCCTCCTGCCACCTTTGTATTCCAACCTTAATTAATCCAATAAGCATCTAGTAAGCACCTATAAAATTCTTGTCCCCAAGAACTTACTTTCTACTAGAGAATAAAACAGAAGAGTCAATACAAAATAATTTGAGGGGGAGAGGGAGGGAGGGAGGGAGGGAGGGAGAGAGAGAGAGAGACAGAGAAAGAAGAGAGAGACAGAGAGACAGATAGAGAGAGAGAGAGAGAGAGAGAGAGAGAGAGAGAGAGAGAGAGAGAGAGAGAGAGAGGGAGAGAGAGAAAGTAGAGAGAAGAGAGGAGAGCACTAATAAAATAGAGGAAGCATGAAAGGCTTCCTTTGGAGCAAGTGGTCCCTGAGTGGATTCTAAAAGGGAGAGATGAGGAAATGGTGTAATTTAGGCATAAAGTACAGCTTGTGGCACAGAGGGGGGAGACTGCTAGTGTGACAATGTGACTGGAACCTAGAATGGAGAAATAGGAAATAAGACTAGAAAAGTAAGCTAGAGCCAAACTATATGTCTTGAAATGTCAGACTGATGAATATGCATTTTATCCCAAGAGCAACAGGGACCCATCAAAGGTTTTTGAGAAGAGGAGTGACATCAGATTTAAATGAAATGTAACCCAGCAGTAGCAAGAGTAGCCAAATGAATCCAGCTTGTTGGTCTGAGAATGTCCGGAAGCCCGAGACACATTTATGTAAAGAGTTATTTCTCACAGTGCAGAAGGCACACACGGCTTACTGGTGCCATCTGAGGTTGGGTACTTACGAGGGGGAAGGAACTCCAGAGTCAAGCCAGATAAATAAGAATTGAGTTTTTGATACCTGACCAATCAGTCTTATGTGTTCTTTGTGCTCCTTGAACATTTGGGGACCACATTAATTGTGTCTCTACAGCTTAAATGACTGAACTATCTTGAGGCTGATTTGGAGTTTGGGCTGTCAATGACTAATTTCTACAGAATCAATTGGAGGGTCATGCAGTTGATTTGATCCAATTAAGACAGTCCGAAACACTGGCATGACCTATATAGACATTGCCTTCCTTCCCTCCAATAGTTTAATGATGGCTCTTTGACAGATTAGATTCATCCTAATTACATTTCTGCCTGTGGCTATAGAGACCCCAGAAGTGAATTACTATGCATGGGTAGGCACTGAGGCAATTGTTGCCAAGCTTTCTGCCACCGTCTTTCCTGTAAGCCTTCTCTTCGTCCTGTTTTCTCTCCTCTCCATCACCCCTTTACTCCTCCCTCATCCCTTCTCCCACAATCCCATTTCTTTGCCAGCCCTTGCTGCCTCCCCTTTTTTCCTTCTTGGCTTCATCTGTACCTCGGGCCAAGCGGCAGGCAGCCTTTGGGGTATTGCATCTCCATCACATACCAGTGAATTTGCTTCAATGCTACCTGGTACAGTTCACTTCCAAATAAGCTGAGCCCAAGGTGCAATGTGAGGCTCACCCACATATCACTTCTGCCTCAAAAACTAAAACTCTCCTGAGAATTCTTAGCATTTCCAAGTTGACTGTGGCAGCTCATTTGTAAGTTTCCTTCAAATCCATGCACTTTCCCCCTTCACTCTCTCATAGCCTTTGTTCAATGAAAGGCAATCTTAGCTATTTATGATGACTTTCAGGCATAATAGTAATTTAAGGTTTACAAAGCACTTTCTTTACTATAACCTATGGATAGGCAGTAGATGAATTATTATTCCCCCTTTATAGATGCTAAGACTGAGGCTTAGATATGCAAAGTGGGGAAGTATTTATACAGCACTTACTATGTTCCAGGCACTGTATCAAATGCTCCTTACAAATACATAGCAAGGTAGGGGCTATTATTATCCCCATATTACAGTTGAGGAAACTGAGGCAAATAGAAGTTAAGTGATATGCCCAGGGTCACAAAGCAAGGAAGTATCTGAGCCTGGATATGAACTCAGTTATTCATGACTCAAGATCCATTGCTTTTCACACTATACCAACAGCTGTCTCCTATGTAATTCGCCTATGGCCTCCCAACTAGTAAGTTTCTGAGGTATGATTCAAATCCATATCTCTTGGCTTCAAGTTCATGACTCTTTCCAGGATAGCACATGGCCTCTTCCAAAATGGTGGTAGTTGTCTGAGTAGGATCTAACATATCATTCCTCTCCAAAAAGTGCTCCTCTGATGTATGACCTTAAGCAAGTCACCTCCTTCTCAGGCTCAATTTCCTCATCTATCAATTTAGGGGAAGGACTACATGAATTCTAAGGTTTCTTCCCACTCTAAATCTATGATCTTATGAACCTATGTGTGAGCTTGGCCAAGTCCCTTCCCCTTCCTGGGCCTTAGTTTCCTCCTCTGTAAAATGTTGGGGTTGGACTGAGGCTCCTTCCAACTCTAGTTCCAGGATCCTATGAGTGATCTTGGGCAAGTCCCTTCCTCTCCCAAAGTTGGAAAATACAAACATGCTTGCCTTTTAACAGTCATTATGATATGTTTTGTCATTTTTATAAGCAGCTATAGTCAGAGACAGTATTACTTACTTGATTTGGGCTTTCTCTGGGAAGCATTGCTAAGAAAGAGTGAGTCTTAGGAAGAGATCCAGAAAATACAGTCCATCATCATAATAAGCCATATAATATGAAGATTTCCTCAAACTGCTGCTTTGGGGTAAGACTTGAGAGGGTAGTAGAATACTGCCCTGGGAAGCAAGAGAACTGGGCTCATGTTTAGGCTTAATGGCTAACCAGCTGTGAGACCTTAAGTAAACCCACCCTTAAGCCAGCCCCATTGGGATCTCTCTTGTCCCCTTCCCCAACAGTTATAAGCTCCTAAGGAACCCTGCCTCACCTCACACTGGAAGCTCTTGTATGCCCAAACTGGGAAGGCTGCTTCTGATCAGAACAGGGTTGTAGAGACTTCCTCTCTTGGATTCAGCAGGACTGTGGAAGCCCCTGGGGACTTCCACCAGCTTGTTCTAAATCCCAAGATACTGTTTCTGGTCAGAACTGCATTGCTGGATTAAAAGCCAAGTTATCTCTCCATATGTGGCCTGAGCTCCTTCACCCTCCGTCCTTCCATTTGACTTTAATATAATTAACATGCCTACTATGTGCAGGGTCTGCATCATGCTGGCCTGCTGCCACCCACAAGTAGGAACTAATGTTAGACAGCAGAGATAGCACGTCTCTCAATCTCACAATCAGACACTGAATCATTTTTCTCAAGTCATAATGACTAGGGAAATAAATAAATCTCATTCATGATGAAATTAATGAAGGACAAACAGATGAATCCTACTCTAGAGTGGGTGGATCCAAATGGTTGTTTAGAACATGCGAAACTGAATCACCCCAAATTACAATGGGGCAATCTATGTAGGGAATATAGAGGGGAGAGGGTCATTCGAGAGCAGAGTTCATACAGAGGCTACAGTGGTAATTCAGAAAGAATATTTACTTCCCAACTAGTACATCATCTACCTTGTCTCATTTGGATTCTATTCCAAAGTTCTAACAATTCTGGGAAGCCAGGAAAATCAGAACAAAACAAAAAGGATCTTTAAGCTGGCTTTCTATTACCACTAAAAAGTTGTCATGTTTCCCCTTTAATATCTTTCTAAAAGCTGAAATTATCCAAGCTCCAAAGTAAAAAGCAGATATCCTGAGTGCTTAATCTGCTGTGTTTGCAGATCCCTAGGGATAGACCCCTTTCCAACTCTGATTTATACAGCACCTTCTTCATTGCTGGCACTCAAACGTTTTACAACAATGACGACTGTAAGAAATTGGACAGGAAATATAAAAATTAAAGTTCTCATTATAATGAGAATTGCCTATAAGTCGGATGTTAGATTGCCCAGACGTCTATCAAGCCGTCAAGCTAATTATCTTTTTTTCTTCTGACGATGCTTCACTTTTACCCAGACCAAAAAATCCATACAGCATATGTCTCAGTGATGCTTAGAATTAAGATAATAATACCTGAGTAGCAATGAGATACACACTACTGCTTGAAAGGAGGGTATTAGGGAAATAGATAAGAAATATTTCTGCTCTTCCAATGATTTAAGGGCTTGAGTACTAGTGACCATGGTGCTTGATTCCACTTCAGGTTGGGTTACTTTTAATATGATGTTCTTTGAATTGTGTTGGGGAGGGTAAGAGAGGTGGTAAGATGAACTTAAGGAGAATGAGACAGCTTCTTACTGAGATTGCTATGTTCCACTGCAAAAGGGGGGTCTATAAAAAGCACATGTTAGCCCAGACTGCAGTGGGCATTTGGGGAACCTTTTCTATTCACTGAATTGGGGAGAGAGGCAGTTTCAGTGTAATTTTCACCATAGAATCCACATTGGAAAGCAGCAAACATTTGGAAATGTAGTCCAGTATCATGGATTTTGACACAGGCAAAGTACCCTAAGAATTCTTTGCCAATGACAGATGTAGGATAAGTGGTCTCTAGATAGTGTAGGTCAGAGGTATCTAACACAGGGCTCACAACACTCCCCAGTGCTGCCCAACCAGATGGAAATATTTAGCAAAATTAATTATAATAAAAGATAGATCAAGTTTATATGAGGTTTTCTAAGTCAATATATGGCCTACAGGGATCCTATTGGTCCACTGGGGCTGTGATAGGACACTGGACTTAGAGTCAGGAAGGTGAGAGTTCAAATTGCGTCTCAGATGCTTACCAGCTGTGTAACTGAATCAAGTCATCTAACCCCTCTCAGCCTCAGTTTCCTCATCTGTAATACAGGGATAACAATAGCATCTGCCTCACAGGGTCATTGTCAAGATCAAATGAGATAATGCACACATAAAGACCTTTGCAAACACTAAAGTGATAGGGAAGTAAATTTATTTTATCATTATCATTAGTATTATCCCACAACAGCCTTAAACAGTTTCAAAATCATTGAGGCAGAACTACTTAAAATGAGACCAAGGAAAACAAGCTTATTTTAAAGGAGAACCTTGCTGTATTCCTTTAATAAAATGGTGTGAATTTTCCAGGCTTGACAGAATCTAATATAATCATAGATAGAACAGAAATGGAAGGAATCTTTAAAGGTCATGTCATCTAACCCCCTGGCTTCAGGCACAACTGCATAAAAAACAGGCTAGACAGATGGTCATTGATTTCCCAGACTCCCTTAGGACCATGCTCCCATGTACCAGCAACCTCTGTCAAGAAGTTCCTCCTCATTATATGGGGTCTAGAAGAGTTTGTTTTTCTCAGAATGTTGTCTGGCGGTTTTTGGTTCTACCCTTCTTTTAGAAGGTATTTTCCAAGGGAAGGTTATTAAAATGTTTAATTAATTATAGCTTCGACTTTTCACTGTGACAAACATCAGAGAACACAATAGCTCAAGGAGACTGCTTCATCCTCGAGGCCTTTAAATCACATGATACCCTTTTCTTTAACTATCATTGTCAGAAGTCTAATAACTTAATCTGTTTTTCTCCCACCCCTCCCTCTAACAGGCCTGCTCTCAACCTCAAATGTACAGATATAGAGAACAATGTACCTTAGCCTTCGGGCTTCATAAGTATAAAAGACAAATATGAAGGACCATTAGCCTTCTAGCAAAAAAGAAATATATTTCTGTAAGTGTAAAGATGGTATCCCCGATCTGCCACAAGAGACATGAATTTTGAGTTTCTTTTAATATTCAGAGAGGCACAAAATAGGGAGCTATAAGCTCACCAAAGGGGTTTACTGGTCTTATGGAGAATGGCCAATGCAGAATCCAAAGGGAAAAGAGATTCCCTCTAGATGCAGAGGACCTCCAGAAGCTCTTGCTTGTGAGTGATAATATACTGAGTGTATGAAGGCCTGGGACACTCTTCTAAATGAGATGCACAATCACTTAGCCTATTTAGATGTCAGAAGGGGAATGGAGGCAGGGGGAAAGGAGGAGAGAAACCAAGTGGATAAAAATTATCTATTTCCTGGGAAATGATAAGCAGTTGGATGGAGAACCCAGAGAATGTATCCATGAATACAAAGATCTTGGGTAGACACAACGGATGGACAATGATCTGGGTCCAGAAAAGAATAGGAAAAAGAGAACACTTATCATCAAACATTACTTTTGAGAAATTTCAATGACACCAAGCTCCTCCCAAAAACAAAGGCCCATCTTTTTTTTAAACAACACTCTTCTTCTGATGCCACATGGTTGCAAGTCATATAATACCATGGTATCTGAATAATGAAAGCTTTGGCTTGACCAAAGGACAAATGAAAGAAGCATTATATGGGTTTAGGTAGGCTCTAACATATCACCAATGATCCTTCCTCTCCTCTCACTCTAAAACCTCTGTAATCTGGCTTCTGACCTCATTATTCAAGTCAAACCACTCTCTCCAAAGTTGACAGTGATACCTTAATTGCCAGATCCAAAGGTCTTTTCTCAATCTTCATCCTTCTTAACATCTATGAAGCCTTTGACAAAGCTAATCACCTTCTCCTCTTGGATATTGTCTCATCTCTTGGGTTTTCATAACACTGCTGTCATCTGGTTTTCCTCCTGCCTATATGACCACTGCTTCCTAGTCTCCTTTGTTGATTCTTCATCCATGTTAGACTCACTAATCATGGGCATCCCACAAGGGGCTCTCTGAGGTGCACTTCTCTTATCATTCTATACTATCTTACTTGGTAGTCTTATCATCTCTCATGAGTTTAATTCACATCTCTATGATGATGATTTCTGGATCTAACTGTGCTCTCTCACATGAGACACAGTTGTACATCTTCAACTGTCTCTTAGACATTTAGAAGAAGATATCCTATAACCCAACCTGTCCAGAACAGAACTCATTATCCTTCCCACCCCTCCCAAAAAGACTCATCCCCCACTTCTGAATTTCCTGATTACTGTAGAGAACACCATTATCCTAGAAGTCACCCTGGCTTGTCATTCTCCTTGACTCCTCACTCTCACTCACCCTTCATATCCACTGCCAGGTCTCTTTGTTTCTACCTTCACATCTCTCTTGTATGTCCTTTCTCTCCACTCATATAGCCATAACCTTAGCTCGGACCTTTATCATCTCTCACCCATACTACTGCAATACCCTTTAAACTGCTCTCCCTGCCTCATCTCTCCCTACTCCAATCCATCCTCCACTGATCTGCCAAAGTGATTTTTCTAGAATATAGGTCTGACCTAGTCATCTCCCTGCTCAGTAATCTCCAGGGACTCCCTATGACATCCAGGATTTAACATAAACACCTTGGAGTGGCATTTAAAACTCTTCATAACCTGTCTCCTCCTTACCTTTCCAGTCTTCTTCCTTCCTTCCAGTAATTCTATATCTGATTAAAATAGTCTCCTTGCGTCTCCTAGAACATAACATGTCATCTCCTATCTCTGTCTTTTCACTTGTTTTTGTACTATCTTATGCCAAAGCCTGGAATACTTCCCCCCATTCCCCACCTCTGCCTCTGAATTTCCTTGGCTTCCTTCAAGATTCGACTCCAAGCTTACCTTTTGTAGGAGACCTTTCCTGGTCCCCTTAGCCGTTAGTGTTTCCCCTTTCAGATTACCTTTCATCTAGTCTATAATCTATTCTGTACATCTTTTATGTACCTATTTATTTACATTTGGTTTCTCCATTGGACGGTCATTAGACTCCTTCACAGCACAGAATTTTTGCCTCTCGTTGTATGGCCAGATCTTAGCATATTGCCTTACACATAGTAAACACCCAATAAAGGCTTGTTGACTGAGTGACAATGAAGAAATACATATTGACTAGATTGGAAATATGCCTAAAAAAGGAGTTGGGCCACTTATATAATAAGGGAGGGAACGAACCAGTCATAGCACACATGCTTCATTGGTAACCATGAAATATCAAGATTTAGAGGAAGGTCCCCTGCATATTAAGGACTTTCTCATGTGTATTTATGAGAGTACATGGCCAAGAGTTTCACAGGATGAGAAAGGTGTGGATGTGCTATAATGTGCACTAAGAGAGAGGATACCTGTACTGAGGAGATGACAAATCCACCCAAGTATCAAAGTAATCTCTGGAATTAACTGTCTCTTTGTAATACTGTTTCTCTAACATCATGATTTCATAGTATCCCTTAATAATTTGAAGTGGGTGTATGCCTACAGCCAAAATATATGTTTTTCTTTTCAGCTTCTTTGGTCTAATCATTTATAGGGTAGCACAAATCCCACACTGTCTCCTGATTAATCCTTTCCTCCTGGCCTGTGATGTCAGATCCTGATGGAACTGAGCCAGTAATGCAATCACACTACAGAACAAGGAAATTTGGTGCAACTCCCCTACAGAAAGAAGACATGATAAAGAGAATTATCTCTTCTCTCTTCTTTCCTCTACCAAGATGTTTGTAGAAGCTGTACAGTGGAGTAGATGGGGGCCTGGATCTCTAAAACTGTGAAGCTAGCTATAACAGCAGCAGAGAAAGGGAGGGAAGGGAGGAGAGAGACAAGGAGGGAAAGAAATACAATGGAAAATTAAAAAGGAAGAAAAAAGGAAAAGGGCAGAAAAGGAGAAATGGCAAAAAGTGTAGTGGAATATGTTTTCTAATTTTAAAAGGCTGCACAGGTAGCTATTTGGATGATGTGAGGCAACCCACAAGCAAATCGTATCTTTACCTATTATAGGTGCATCAGCTTTTGAGATGAGGGGCTAGAAAAAATTGTGCTTTGCACTTAGGAATCCCACTTTGATTATAACTCACCTACCTCTTTTGTTCAGGTGGAGAAGATAGGCTCTACTAGAGGGCCTCGATCATGGCTTCAAGATTAAGTTTCATCATTTTAACTTTAATTTCGATGAATTTCCTCAAAAGGACACAACAATAAGGACAAAAATACATTCAAAGCCAAATGTCATGGCTGCATATGCTTGCACTCTATGTCTGACTAGCAAGCAATATGATCTAGATATTTTAATGTAAAAAGACAAGTTTACCCTTATATCACTGAATCATAGTTGGATAAGACCCATGACTCAATCATTGTTATTCAAAAGGAAAAGTAGAGGTAAAAGGAAGGGAGATGAGCAGCAGGTGTGGGGGTTAGGAGGAGGGCAGCTCTAGTGAACTAATATCTTCCTATGAGTCAACAGTATGTGATCACCAAAAAAAATAAAATAAAACTGAATGGCAGGTTGGGTTTCATTAAGACAGGCATAATGTCAATGATGAGGGGGCTGATAGTTATGATATATACATATATAAAGCCATGGTTAAGTCACATGTGGAATATTGTGTTCAACTCTGGGCACCATATTTTAGGAAGAAAGTTGATAAGTTGAAGAATGTCCAGAGGAATGTAGCCAGGATGGTGAAAGCCCTAAAGACCATATCATATGAGGGTCAGCTGAAGGAGGAACAATATAAAAGCCATCTTTAAGGATGGGGAAAATGGATCAGCCTGGTTCTGCATGTGTCAAGAATGAAGAGCTAGGAACAATGGTTCCAAGTATTGGAGAGAGGGAGAGAGAGAGGGAGAGAGAGAGGGGGAGGGGGAGGGAGGGAGGGAGAGAGGGAGAGAGAGAGAGAGAGAGAGATTTGGAGTCGGTGTAGGAAAATCTTCCTAAAGGTTACAGCCCTTCTCCTCCCTCCCCACTAAAATGAAATAAACTGTCTTGGGAGGTAGTTAAGTTCTGCATAATAGAGGTCTTCAAGCAATGTCTAGATTACTACCTTGGCAAGTAGATTGTAGAGAGATTCTTCTTTAGGTATGGGTGGACTAGATGTCCCATGATGGCTCTTCCAATTTTGTTTCACTATGATTTTTGATGATACCTTTGAGGTATCTCTAGGGTCATCAAAGTAGCCATTACAAAATTCAGACTTATCATTCCAGCGACAATTAGGAATGCTGCAAAATTATCAAATTAGCAAAATCATCTAATAAATTGTCAAGAGATCAGTCAATGAGCATCTTCAAGAAAAAATTCTTGTCAAAAGGGAGTGATGCTGGGGATGTGATTAACCAGTGAGCATACAAGAACCCTTCAAAAATGGGACTTCGGATGCATGACTAGCCAAAGAGAGTATGTGTTAATGAGCAGCCATATGTAACTTAGAAAAGTCTCCCTCAATAAAATATTACTAGACATAAACAAAGGACAAGGTTTTAGGACTGTCATGGGATGCATACAAATGCAAAGGAAGAACCACAGAAAATACTTTCTAATCTCATAAAAAGGTGGAGTCAAACTGAGGATTGTTCAAGCACGAGAAGTTATCTCTGTGGGTCCTTCTGGAATGGAACAAATTGATTGTTTTTCAAGTTGCCTGGAGTGTGTATGTCTATTAATAATATGATTAGTCTCAGAGTCAGAGATAAATAGGTTCCCCAAAGAGCAAGAGTATATATCTCCACTCTACACAGTTTTCCAATATATTTTTATTCAGCCTGGAACCGACTCCCTGTAATTTTATTTAAAGGGGAAGTTGTTATTCTTGAAAGTGTAATCATATCAGCGCATAAAAGATTTCCTGATACAAAGCCAGTGGGGACTTTACTCTAATATTATTAGCCTAAGTGAAAACTTTCTTGAACAATGCTTATCTGATTTCAGTGTTGTCAGCACTGGCACTAGCTTTTAGATGTATACACACACACACATATATACACATACATACACACACGTATATACACATACATACACACACATAAATACACACATATATATACACACACATACACACACGTGTGTGTTTTCCCTACCACAGAAACTGAAGTTAGCTACTTGGGTAAGAGTACCATAAGCATTTTCTTTTCTCAAAGGCACCTATATGGAGACTGTATAACAGAGAGGAAAGAATACTGAATTTGGACTCAGCACAACTGGGCTCATATCCTTGCTTTCCTATTTATTAATTATCTGGGCAGCTATGGGCAAGTCATTTAACCTCTGTGAGTCTAAGTGTTCTTTGTAAAATAAACTAGATTGTCTGGAAATTCCAGGAAAGGGACAACAGACATATGTCCAAGGCTGCATGTGTCCACAAAACTTCTTGCAGTTGCCAGTGGTACTCTAGACTGTTTAGAAGCCTCATACCTTTAGTGCTGATGTTAGAAGTATGGTGGGAGAACTAAACTCTGAATCTTGGGGAACCTGGGTTGGTGGTGAAAGCAACTGAGACGGTACAGAGAACAGCCAAGAGAGATAAAAGAAAGCAGCAGGAATAAGGGTTAGATCAGCATGCATAAGGAAGAGCTGGGAACCTTGGAAGCACTTGCTGGGCTGGAGAGTAGGGGAAATGGGTACAGGAGAGAGTGAATGCTCAGGATGGCTTGAGGCCGAAATCTGCAGCCTCAGCGTGGGCCAGAGGCTTGATGGTGTATCAGTAAGAAAGATCTTCATATCTAAATTGCTACTACAGATGGCAACACAAGGGGCTCAATGCCTCACTAAGTGTCAGTACTGTGGAATCCCTGATGAGAAAAACGAGCAGATTTTGAATGACAGCACATCTGAATGCCAAGTTTGAAAACATCACATATTCCCTGAAAGGGATGAAGGTATGCTTAGTGGGGTACAAAAGGTGTGCTGGAATGAATGGTATAGGTGGGAACTACGTGCCATGTGACAGAACCCTCATCACTATGATCTGTTTTAGCTCCAAATCCTATGATCTTTCATTACAAAGCCAACAAAAGAGTGATGAACTCCTTTCTATGTACCAAAATGCACAAAGCTTTCTGGAATGTGAAACAAGACCTTTTCAACTGCCACAGAGATTAAGCCCAAGAAGAATGAAATAGAAGCAAACATGGCGTACACCCAAAAGAAGAATAATGAAATAAAAGCATCAGTCATACTGTTTCCATTCAGGCTGTGACTCTACCACCTATAAAATCCAATGTCAACCAGAAAGTGGAAAAAAGGTAAAAATAAATTTAGTGTTTTGTCTATGAGATTAAAAACCAACCAGATATTTGGAAACATCTGGACCCTGGATTAAAACTGCTCATTTTTCCATTCATTTATCTGGAGCCTTGTAGACACTATGTGCATATGTCATAGTTTTTTTGCACTTTGGAAAGGTAAAACCTGAATTTCTTGACATGGACTAGTTTTGAAGTGGGGTAGTTCCCCCTTCGGGCACAGAACTAGTACATTATCAAGGCAGCATCTCCACACATGGTAGCATACTACCTAGTTCTACCAATCATTGTGGCAGTTACCCAGCAGTGTGTCCACCTACCAAGCTGCATTATTGTCACAAATGCAGATCTTGCACTTCTGCCAATTGCATAGTGTACACAAACTGCACCAGTTAGTTTTGACTAAAAGTCAAGAATTCGACTGGTTCCTAGAATACACACGTCCTAAGGCATTCAACAATTATTTATTTTCATTTTTCTCCAGGTTGCACCCAGGACTTCTACTATATCCCACCTCTTCATCCTGTATAGCCTCACTCTAGCACTGGAAATCATACATCAGAAACACCCTTTGCCCCTGTGGCCTCTCCTTCTGATTGGATGGCTCCTCCCAGAGGCTTCATATAAAGAGGGTTCCTGGGTCAGTCCATCTCATTCTTCTCTAGGCTTCACCTAGGTTTTCCTCTGCCATGCCTCAAGAACTGTACCTTTGTCCCCTATCCCTTTAGCTTCTTTCTATGTGTCCTCCTCTCCCATTGGAATGTAAACCCCTTGAGGGCAGGGATTGTCTTTCTACTTGTATCTATGTTCCCAGGGCTCAGCCAAGTGTTTGGCACAAAGTTGTTGTTGAGTCCTTTTTTCAGTCCTGTCTGACTTTTCCTGACCCCTTTTGGGATCTTCTTGGCAAGGATACTGCAGTAGTTTGCCATTTCCTTTTCTAGCTCATTTTACAGATAAGGAAACTAAGGAAAACAGGGTTAAGTAACCTTCCTAGGGTCACACAGCTAGTGTCTAAAGCCAGACTTGAACTCAGGAAGATGAGTCTTCCTGACTCCAGGCCCCAGCGCTTAGCCATTGCAGCGCCACCTAGCTGCCCCACTTGGTACAAAAGATGTGTAATAAATACTGACTGATTAAAAGATTGATTTTTTTTTTTTCTGGGAGAGATGGGAGAGATTTAAGCTAAGTTTAATTTCAAAGTGATTCCTGCATTCAGGAAGTTCCCATTCTATAAGTGAGGCATTCCAATAAAACCTGTAGGCTGATCAAATTCCAACATTGCATAATTGTGAATAAACTCAAAATAAAACTAACACCACAATTAACATCTTCCAGTGAATGCCATTGCACCAAAAAGAGAGTTTTTTGTATAAATAAAGCTATTTTCAACAGGCAAGATCGGCCCAATGCAAGGATGGGTTGTTGACTTGGCTATATGGTGAGTTCTGCTCCTGTGCTAAACACTTTCTCCAGGATAATGTCCATGTAAGGCATTTCTGTTTCTCTGCCCCTCTGTCTATCTCCACATACAATATTTAGTCATGTACTATGTGCAAAATGTTTCTCATTGACTATTTCAGTGTAAAAGTCAAACTAAGTCAGGCAGGGAAGACGAGAGGACAAATGAACTTTTCACAGGCCAGCAGAATCGGCTCCCTCTACCCGCTCTTTGACATCTTAATAACTTCTACCATAAACAATCCATCAGCACTTCCAAACCATGCTAGGATACAAAGACTTAGAGTTGGGGTGAAGGTGTGCTCACTGCATGCCCTGTGCCCCCTGTTTTCTCTACCAGAGTCAGTATATTTCTTTTCACTACCTACATGACTTACAATCTCCAAGAGCAGCATGGGCTCTATTTGATTTGAGGGCCTCTATGACTAAAAATACAACTCTCAAGAATAAACTCATTTCAATGAAATGTCACTACAGCTCAAACATCTGGATCACTTAGCAAGTTCACCATAATGAGATACGACATATTAAATTATGCAAGATTTTGCTTCTCAATTATCAAGTAGATGTATGCTTTGACATAGATATTAGTCAACAGGAACATTGTCATAGATGCATAGCCATGATTAGACCATTTCGATTTAGGCTGAAAGCAAAGTTTTACAAATTCCAAGGGGCTCTCCAACCTCTCTGATGTTCTAACAATAAAAATTGTACCTGGAAATTACAACTCGGCCTTACATCCTGTAACTGCAAGAGTGTCTGAGTTTGCAAAGTTTGCAAAATGTAACTATATATTTACTTAGCAGAGCTACATTATGTGCAACATTAATATTAATAAAATAAGCTGTCTCATTTATCTTTATTAACAAGACTGTCACTTCATAAATTTTCAAATAACACCCAATGACTTTTTATATTTGAATGCAAAAAAGACAAATTAAAATTCTTCATCTGTTTCATTTCAACTGAGGGAAATCAGGCAGAAAACACTGAGAGAACAAATAACTTCTTAGAGCTGAGAACTCTGGCCCAGTTTGATCAAGGTTGGGTTCATTGGAGTGGGACAAAGTTAAGTCTTTACAACTGGCCTTCCAACTTGCTTAATAACAGGGCCATATTGATTTATGAAACGATGATGAAAAGATTAGATCCCCCCTCCCTCATTTCAGAAGTAAGTTTTACACCCCAAATACTGCCTATTGATCAGTGTGATAGATCAACTAAATTCTACCAGCTTTTATGTCTCCATGTAGCCAGTCCTACAATGTATGGCACTTTGAGGTTTGCCTGTCAATTAGGTAGTACAAACATCTCCATTTTACGGGAAAGGAGCCTGAGGTTAAGGCAAATTAACTGAATTGTGCTTAGGATCACACAACTAATAAGTATCAAGCCCAACCATAAATTACACTATTTGAAGAGCTATGAAGTGGTTCAGCCACTTAGGAAACCAATATGGAATTATGCGTGTAAAAAATAACTGAAATGTCCATATCCTCTGACCTAGATATGTCTCTGTTGAACATAAGGTCCAAGAGAGAAAGAAAGGTCCCATGTGTACCAAAGTGTTTATAAAAGCCTTTTGTGAGAACAGAGAGCTGGAACTGGAAACAAACTAGGTGCCCGTCAGTTAGGGAATGACTAAACAAATTGTGGAATATGGAAAAAACATCAATATTGCATCAGAAGAAATGATGACTATGAAGACTCCAGAGAGTCATGAGAAGCCCTGTATGTACAGATGCATAGCAAAGGAAGCAGAACTGGGAAAAATCATAAATACAATAATGATATCAACATAGAAGGAAATCAAATTGAATTCTACAAAGTTAGAATGACCAGAGTTGGCCACAGAGAAAATGAACCTCTCTCTCTCTTCTTTGTAGAGGTGAAGGATTTCTGGTATAAAATATAGCATCAGAAGTCGTCAATATGTTGGTTAATTGTACTGACTTTTTTTTTCTTTTTATAGTCTTTGATATGAGAAATCTCATTGGGGAGTGGAGGTGATAAATATATATTTGGAAATGAATGTGCATCAATCAATCAATAAACAAATAAAAATATAAACATATCATATTTATTTTAAGTGTCAGTGATACCAACATCCTTACTACTGCCTATAGAGACAGCTGGTGATACTGTAGAAAGAGAGCTGGATCTGAAGTCAGGAAGACCTGAGTTTAAATGCCTCAGTTACTTACCAGCTGTGTGATCCTGGGCAAGTCACTTAACCTCTATGAGCCTCAGTTTCCTTAACTGTAAAATGGGGATAATAACAGCATCTACCTCTCAGGGTTGTTATGAAGATCAAATGAGGTAATATTTGTAATAAGTGCTCAGCATAGGTCCTAGCACATAATGTGTGCTATGCAGATGATTATTCCCTTCCCCTTCTATCACACCATGTTTCCCAAAGACCAAAAAGGCATATTACAAAGGCCTCTGAAAGTTATGCCTGAAAAGGAGTCTTCCTTTTACAGTACTATCAGGCATTCTCAACACTATCCTGGTGATACCAGTGATACTGAGTTAATAGGGTAGTGTTTTCAGAGGCTTTCTCTTAACATGTAAATACATGGTAAATAATTAGGAGAGTGGAGTTGGTACGATTAACTGGAAATGGGAATCAAAGCATCTTGTCTGTCACAGCTGGATGGGACCTGAACGACCATCTAGCCCAACTGCCTCATTGAGGGGTTTGTGATGATCGAAGGACCTAACACATGGAAAACACTTGGCACATCTTAAAATGCTGTATATGTATGTGCCAGGCCTTATTGTTGTTATCATGAAACACACAAGGAAATGCAGGTCCACAGAGATAAAGTGACTTCCTCCAGGTTACAAAATTAGTGAGGGATTGGGCCTTTTACTAGGACAGGTAAGCTTTGATTTCAGGGTATGGCAGAGAACTAACAGAAATCCAGATCATGGACAGCATGAGGACATGGGCCTGCCTGGCCTGAGAGACTGGGGCATAGAGGACCAAACAGGGAAGTTTGGGTGTACTTCAATGATAAAATCTACTTCACAATAGCACTTAGGTCTGGTCCCTATATACTGTAATACTGCAACAAGAGACTAGCGCCAACTTAGCCAAGTTACTCTGAATTCTCAGCCTGCCCAATGAGAAATTGACTAATACCACAGGCTCCCATAGTGGTTGTCTCCTCAAGGAGCCCCCTTCCCTTTCCCCCTAAAGACAACGGAGCCACTTTTACTAAGTAGATCTTGATTCTAAGAGTCTGAAAGAAAGGTCACAATGAGAAGCATTTCATGCCTGACTTCAGCTACTCTGGTTATGTTCCTAGGAGCCTCTACTATAGGTAATTAGAGAGTTAAGAGTTTCACAGGAATTTAAAAGATCCCTTTTAAGTCTTCCTTGGTATAGCTTTTTTAGTTACAAAATCAGTGAAGCTGTAATAGGTTTCCTGCTTACATTTTCACTTTATAACTCAATTTATAAATCCATGAATATTAGGGTAAGGGGAAAGTTATGTAACTTCATTAATTAAGGGCAATGTCTTTCATTCAACAAAGGCTACATAAAGATGCATTCTAATGAAATTGGGGCTATTTGATTTATAAAACTGCCCCACAATGTCATACCTTATATTTACTGTCACTATTGGGGGCAAGGTAGACACTTGAAATTGGTTTAGCCTCTGATCACTAACTCTAGCTAACTAGAGGCCTAATTCAGGTGGAAGGACAATTCTGATTTCAGGATACTCTGCACATAAATCAAAGTGACAAATATTTACAGAGTGCTTACTATATGCTAGACAATGAGGGGAGGACAGGAAAACATATGACATGGTTGATGCCTTTGGGAAACTGAAGTAGTAGGGAAAAGTGATAAAGATCTTTAAGATGGTTGCTGGTCTCAGCTCCTGGACCTACAGAGGACCCACCCTAAGTTAGCAAGCCTAGTTCAGCTAAAAAGACAAGATAGTAGGAAAGAAAGCACACTGGTCTTGGAGGCAGGAGAGTTGTAGTTTCAAATCATCTGATAAACTTCATCTGTGTGATGTGAGAATGATATCTATAATACCTACTTAAAGGTCTGTTGTCTTTTAAAAAAAAGGAACAAGAGACAGAAGACTATAGACCAGTGAGCTTGACTTTGATTCCAGAGAAAATTCTAGAATGAGCCATTAAAAAGGGATGGTTGGTGAATAACTAGAAAATGAGGCAGTGATCACAAAAAGCCAGCACTCTTTTATCAATTACAAGTCATGCCAGACTAACCTTTATTTCCCTTTTTTTGGCAGACTTCCTAAACTGGAAGATCACAGTATCGTGGGATTTGAGAGTTAGAAGTGATCTCAGGAGCTATCTACTCTAACCCATATACAAATGAAAGCCCAGTATAATTAACATCCCAGATTTTTAACTGTCAAGTTTCCGCTTAAAGATCAGAGGAATGTTGGAGGTACAGTGTAGCTATATTTTGGCCAAGCATCTGATAAAGTATTTATTAAACTTGAGGAAAAAGATGGAGAGAGATGGGCTAGCCAATATTGCATTCACATAGATTCAGAGCTGCTTGAATGGCAGGACGCAGTTGTTAATGGGCCTAAGGGATCTGGACTTGGCTCTGTGTGGTTTAACATTGTTTATCAATGACTTGGATAAAGGAATAGATGATACAAATGTGAGATAGTTAACTAATATACTAGGTAACAGTCAGAATCCAGAAAGACTGTGACAGGCTAAAATACTGGCTTTACTCTAATAAGGTGGTATTCAATAGAAATAAATAAAAAAGCTTTACACGTGGGCTTAAAAAATCAACTTCGCAAGGATGGAGACTGCATGCTTGGGCTGCAGTTTGTCTGAAAAAGATCTGGGGGCTTTAGTGGACTGCTGGCAATATAATGGGGCAGTCAGGAAAAAAAAAACAAAACTAATGCAATCCTGAGGAACATTGGGAAAGACATGACTTACAGAAATAAGGAGGTGAAAGTTCTACTGCAGTCTGCCCTAGACAAATGATGGCTATCTGAGTTGCTGCGTACACAAATAAATCAAAACACATCTAGAGGAAGGCAAGCAGGGTGATGAAGGTTCTGAGTCTGTGTCTTCTGAGGATTGTGTGAAAGAAACAAGGATATCCGTCCTGAGAAGAGACAACTCAGAGGGAATATCAGCTGTATTCAACTATCTAAAAGAATGCTACATGGAAAGAGGAATGAAATTTATTCTATTTGGCTCCAGAGGGTAAAACCTTCAAAGAGACAAAAGTTAGGCTTGCCCTGAGGAAAAGTTTGTGAAGAGTTAGCCATATGGAGAAGGAGTTACCCTCAGGCCATAGTGGGTTTTCCATTCATTGGAGGTTCTCAAGCAGAGGTTGATAACTACTCATCCAGTATGCAGTTGTAGTAATTCCTTTCCAGGTATGGGTTGGACTAGGTAGCCATTGAGGTCAGCTCATTATCCATTCAGCTGTTCATCAATATGCTCAAAAGTAGGAAAACCTGAAGGATCTCTGATTTCAGACAGCTGAGGAATGCACACATACAACTATCTGGATTATTTTAGTACTGAAAGCTTAGAGAGCTGCCTGAGACACAGAGAGGGTTCAGTGATCTGATAAGGGTCACTGGAGTGGGTAAGCCTTAGAGCAGGGGTGGGGAACCGGTGTCCTCAAGGCCACATGTGGCCCTCTAGGTCCTCAAGTGAGGCCCTTTGATGGAATCCAAACTTCACAGAACAAATCCCCTTAATAAAAGGATTTGTTCTGTCAAACTTAGACTGTCAAAAGGCCACACCACAGGACCTAGAAGGCCACATGTGGCCTCGAGGTCGCCAGTTCCCCGCCCCTGCCTTAGAGGCAGGATTTGAAACCAGTTCTTGATTCCATGCCCAGTACTATCTACTCTATCATGTTACCTCTCATACACACACATATGTGTACATTTTTACATTCTTACAACTAAGCAAGAAGGCCCAGATCTAATGGCTAAAAAAGCCATTTCAATTGGACTGATTTGCCAAAATAGTAGATATACCAGTCTCAACAGAGAAAAAGACTGGTTTCATAGGGTTCAAGTGGGTCCCCTGGTAAGTGGAAAATCTATTAAGAAACAAAGATGTGGTCCAGAAAGGCAATTTAGCTGCACAGATGGCCTTTTCCCCACACTGGAGCTGTGCCTTCAGGAATCCAGAATTTCTAATGTATGCTGTAGTCTGATTTCAGATTATTAAGCCACCTCTCTCCTGTTCAATATAAAGCCAAAAATAGCATTTGAGTCAAGGTACAGTGAGAACTCAATGAAAACAAATCAAAATGAAAGAAAGCAAGCATTCTTTTTCATTTTCCATACAACTGATTTCTTTTTCTCTGAGCTAAGTACCTACTAGGGACCAGCTCATGTCCTCTGAAACCATGGAATTCTATACTTGTTGGTTTGAAAAATCAATTCTTCTGAAATGAATTCTTTAAATACAAATGTACACATGCATATAATACATATATACATATATGTATACATTTACATGTGTGTATCTATATGTGTATAGATACAGAACCATATATATACGTATACATACATGAACACACATATACAAATACACGTGGCATAGTAGATAGAGAGTTGGCCTTGCAGGTGAGAAGACCTGGCTTCCCATCTCACCTTTGACACATATTTGCTGTGTGACACTGGACCAGTCGCTGAACCAGTCACTGAAATTAGGAAACTCTGAGGGCCTAAGAGTTACAGAGAAGGTACTAGCCTGCATTGGTAGATGGAATTTCCCCATTAGGCGTTCACCATCGAATTCCCAAGTCTGGTAATAAATACATTAGACAGAAAGATCTATATAGACAGAGATATCACCAGAGATTAAAATGCACAAAGTAAAAATCAAAGCTTTTATTCTAAAAATATTGCTGAACCTGGCTTTTGATAGGGTCTTATACCCTGCCATTCCTATACATTTTAACCAACTATCATTTCAGGCTAAATTTTAGCCCCGATAAAATTTCTGGGCACTGAAAGACTTTCCAAGAAACATTGCTTCAGTAAGACAGTGATTCAGTGTTTGACATTCCCCATTGTTTTCTATTAAAAGGCTTTTAGCAGCCCTCAGCAGAAAGTCAATCCTGCTCATGCCCCAGTATTTATTACTGAAATGGTATAGTGACATTTATACAAAATCAAAGTTATCTTTAAATACAAAATCTGTCTGTATCAAATTCCTGTGAGTGTCAGGGGAAAAAAAGTAAGAAATCCAGTGCACTGACAGTTCTAGAAAATGTATGAAGTGTCTCAAGCTTATAGTTGCAGTTATGTTGAAAGGGTAAACCTAACAAATAAATCATCAAAACATGAGAGTTTAAAAAGCAAAGCTGGCTAAAAAGCTGCATTCAAAAAAATCTCACAAAAATGCAAAATCAAGTAGTTTGACTGTTTCTACCACAGCTAACTATGGAGCAACCTCAGGATTGCTCCTGAAAGACTTTATCATGACTCATCAGAAAATCATGGTTACTCAGCAGAGCATGACGAAGTGGAGACCAATTCAGAACCAGAGCCAGATGAATCTCCTTGTAGCATGTTTTGGATCACTGCTTGTAAGCGAAAATGTAGGACGGTGTAGACTCAAGAATATTAAGAATTGGGTCATATTCACTGAGACCAAGGGAGACAGTTAAATCCTTAACAGTTAAAAAAAACAGCTGACGGAATATTATTGAGGGTCAATAATATGGAATGAAAAGAATGTTCCAACTGGTGAAAGGTTAGAAATGAAGTCAAGAAGACATGAGTTCAAATCTCGTCTGAGATACTTCCTAGCCATGTGACTTTGGGCAAGCTATTTAATTTCCCTTAGCTTCAGTTCCCTCATCTGAACACAACTCAATGACCTCTCAGATCTTTTCCAGCTATCATCCTATGTACCAGCCTTGAAGATATATGTAATGGACACTGAGAAGCAGCTGGCACATTGATATTAACATGCTAGCTCCCAAGAAACATATAACCCCAGGGCTTGCAATTAAAATGAGACCAAAAATATTAGAGGGATTCATATTAGAAATGAAAAAGTCAAAGTTTTACTATTTGTGAATCATACATGCTGGGCAAGAAATTACCTCGTCAGTCAGGTTTCCCACCTCCCCATTTTATGGGTGAGGAAACAGAGGCCCAGGAAAGATAAGTGACTTACCCAAGGTCATGCAGGGAGTAAATGGCAGAATTAGAACTCCAACTCAGGTCTGATGACTCTAAGTTTTATGGGAAAGCTCAGCCCTCTTTTTACTGTGCTACACGGTCTCTAGGATGATATAATAATGCATTTAAAAATCTAGCCAACTTAAACAAAACTTCAATGAAGTCAACAAATAAGTTTGTGCTATAAGCCACATGATTCAAGATTAACCCACAATAATAATTTGGATTCTTATTTATTAGCAATAAAGATGTTTAAATTCATAAAAAGGAAATGCCACTTAATGAAGACCACCAAATATGTTAGAATTAGCCTACTTGAAAGACACAGGATTGGAACAAGGACAACTATGAAATTATAATGCCTGAAATAAAGGAAGACCTAAGTAATTTGAGGGACATTCAGTGTTCCTGGATGGGCTGGATTAATGTAGTAAAATGATAATAGGGGCAGCTAGGTGGCACAGTGAGTAGAGCACCAGCCCTGGAGTCAAGAGGATCTGAGTTCAAATCCGGCCTCAGACACTTGACACACTTACTAGCTGTGTGACCTTGGGTAAGTCACTTAACCCCAATTGCCTTCCCCCCTCAAAAATTGATAATATTCCCCACATTGATTTACATGTTTAACATAATAGCAATAACAATGCAAAGGAGGTTGTTAATGGAACTGTATAAAATAACAATGAAATTTATATGTGAAAACAAATGGGCAATATACATCAAGAATCACATTGAGGGAAAAAGTGATGAAGATACTCTTTTGATGACGGTAGTCTTGGACCAGAGAGCCAACCAAATATGTACAAAAGATCTTTATTTGATAAAAATAGAGAACATACAAAAGAAAGAAAGGATTCATGGTTTTAACCAATGCACTTGTGCAAATCAGTTGAAAAGTTTCCAGGAAAGAGAGTTTTGTGATCTTATACCACATTTCTCAATGAATTCAAAGTAAATGACAGACAAAACAGAAAATAAAAAGACAGGAAAATGGAATAATGTAATTGTCAGAGTTGTGGAGATTTTTTTCATTTCAAAAAATAGAAGGAATTGTTAGGAACTAAGTAGACATGCTTGATTACATTAAAACAGGAAATTCCTGTTTAACAAAGACAATAAAAAGAAAAAAAAATAACAGGTTGGAAAAAGTTGTAACATAAATATATCTGACAAAAACTTGACATCTTAGATAATGCTAACAGCCAAAATATATGTGGAACTGTCTTTGAAAATTCCGAAAGTGGTCTATAATTATCAAACGATGCAGACAGGAAATGTTGAAAAGAAGAAACACAAATTGTTTATAGTTGTTTGAATAAATATTCAACTTCACCAATAATCAAAGGGATGCAAATTAAAACTCTGAGGTATTACGTGTATTAAAACTGGCAAAAGTAACTAAAAGCTATAAAACCCAATGCTGGTGGGGCTGTGAAGAAACAGGCAATCACATTCCTTTCTAGAATAATTTCCAACATTGACAATTGGCTGGTAGAGTAAGTAAAAACACACAATAAATTTTACAGAAGTGGTCATAACCTTTGATTTCTTTCTTCTTGGGGAGAATACCCTGAAAAGAGTCTAAAAAGCCGAAGACCTTCAGAACATTTCTCTTTATAACTTCAAAAGAATACCACTCAAACTAAATATCCAACAATAGAAGAAAGATTAAATTGTGGACCATTAACATAATGGAATACTATTAACTCAATTAATGTTGAAAATATATAAAGACATATGGATAGATCCTTAAAAAGTAATATAAAGCAAAGAAGTAGAACTAAAATAATAGAGGTCACACTAATACTACACAATAGGGAAAGTGAATGAGTGGTTGAAAACATATATTATATGTGTTGAAATGAATTTAAATGAAGAGTTACTAAGGAAGCTTAATTAATTGTTTAATTAGTTTAATAGTAAATTAATAGCAAATCATTTGATAAGAATATTGCTACCTGACACCTTCTGGATGGTATACATCAAAAGTATGGCACTGTCAATGTGTTCAGATGGGAAGAAAAACTCATCTAAGCAAAGTTGATCCAATGGTGGTGTGTAATGGCGAGCAAAGTGGGACTTTTTGCTGTTTTTTCTTTTGGAGTGCTTCTCAGCACTAAGGCAATCAGGTGCCTTTTGATTGAGTCTTTCATTGAATCAAGAGTCTTTGATGACCTGCTTAAGTCACAAGAAAGCCTAAGTCACATGAGTTTGAGTCACATGGTTGCAATGCCCTCTGACCCTGTAGAAGTGTATATGTACTCTGAGGTTAGCTTTTTGCTTTGGGGGCTCACTCATTGGAAGAGTATTCGTGTGATTTGGCCAGACGAGACTCTGGGTAGCCCATAAGGAGCCCCCCAGCTTTGAAAATCCAGATGTTGGTGCTTCTCCCTCTGATAACTACGTATATATTTGTGTTATTTGTTCTGTTTATATAATTTCTGCTTGTAATTTCTGTTTGTGTTTTCTTGGAAGTTCCGGGGGCTGACTTTCCCCCCTGAACTAAGTGAATGTTATGTGTATGTTTAATTAAAGTGAGATTATAAACCCCTTAAAGTTGCTTTCCTTAGAAAACCAGATGAAAGAACCTGTGCTAACAGACTTCCTGCGTGCTGGTGTTATTGGCCTTACACCTGCACAGCAGCTGCAGGCAGCATTGTTGCTACAGGGGGGGCAAAAGAAACAGGTAGTAATTGAAGGAATGATGCAAAAAATAAGTAGAAGCTTTAAAAATTCAATAAAGTAAAAATCTTAGCTTTTATTCTGAAAATATTGCTGAAACTGGCTTTTGATAGGGTCTTATACTCTGCCACTCCTATACATTTTAACCAACTATCTTCATTGATGGAACAATGTTTGTGGAGAAGCAGGTTTAGGCCCACTGTAAGGAAAAATCTCCTAGTAATTAATGCTATTCAAAGGTCGAATGAGCTGCCTCATTAAGTAGTACATAATTTTAAGGTCACTGAAGAATCTATTTTCAAGGTATTTAAAAGACAGAATTATAAGAATCTGGAAATTATATATGTGTGTATATATACATATATGGGAATACATACTATTTATAGACCGTGTATGGGAATATATACTATTTATAGACTATAGAAAAAAGTGATGGTGAAATATTAATAACTACTGACTCATATGTCTATTTTTATCTCTATAATATCTTTATGAGAATAATCTATCCATCTATCAAGAAGGCATCTTTGATAAAAGTATGGGAAAAAGGCAGACTTTTCTAAATCATATCCTATGGCAGACATATTTAAGGTAATACAATTCCCTGAAAAGAACAAAGAATGAAGATTCCACTGTGTTTATTATCTGAGGCCTATTAATTTTTTTATTCATTAGAGGAAAATTTTGCCTTAAAAGTACTCCTCCAACAAGGTTTCTCCCACCCATCTTACTCCCTCCATTTACATGTCAAAGTCACACAATATTCCTTGAAGACTATACAAATAACTTTATTCAGTGATGCTTTGATTTTGTCAAGGAGGATATAAAACAGGTATATATGTCCCAGCTAAATGCCTTTGTCTCCATCATGGAGAATGTGTAGTGCAGAGGTCCTCTAGATGGTGGATGACATTTTACTAATTGCATCAAGCCTCAAAAACAGCACAAAGCCTATTAAACGAGATTTATAATCACCATAAAGAGTTGGCTTAATTATCCACATAGGAAAAAAAAACAAGGGGATGAGGAATGTCTATTGTCCACATGCAGCTATATAGACAGACCAGAAAGTGGCCAATCAGTACGTCTATCTACACTTTGCATAGAAAATGAAATGGGACTCAGAATTGAAGAGAGAGAGACTGCATTGCATTTGGGAAATTGTACACTCCTTTTAAAAACCCCAAGCTTTTCTCTGAAACAACAGTCCATCTTTTTTAACATGAATATTCTTGTGGTGATGTTGTCATGAAATACTTAAGTTTCTAGGAAATTAAATTTGTAGGTCATCCAAAGGACATACAATGTGGGCATTAGTAGGCTTTTGTGTATTACCAAGGAATCAGAAAGAAGTGGTGTAAAAGATGTCATCAGAAAGCTGTATGGCTGAGAAAGGAGTTGGGTTGATCATACAGCAAGAATAAAGACGTACCAATGGACAGTCATTGTTATTTGTTGGTAGCCATGGACTACTGTGATGTCTAGAAAGTCTCCAGGATAATGGGTGGGCTCCTTCTGGAAGACTTAGAGAAGGACATGGATGGACAAAGGTCACAAAGGATGAAAAGGCATGGATAGGTTACCTTTTATACTACTAATGGGAACACTGACATCATTGAGGTCACATATCTCTCAAAGTATTAAAATAAAATGTCCAAAATCATTTAATATATTCATTTGACACATTTATTTACCAGTCCAAATCCCTAAAAGAAAGGTCATTTTCTTCTCAATGAGATGTTACAAGGATTAAATGAGATGATGTATTTAAAGAACTTTGTGAACCTTAAAAACTGCATACATATTGGTCTTATATTAAGTGCTCTGTAGCAATCAAGTGCCCTAAATACGAAAGCTATTATCACAATGAACTCTCCCACTGGGGAAAAAAGCCCACCAGGCTTTAATTCCTTAACTGAGACTTCCGAGTAAGAATAAAAAGTATTCAACTATATATCCATGGCTAATCTCTCTCTTCTTTCATGGAAATAAGAAAAACATTCCAATGAGAAAAATATAGGGGATTTTGACAAACATTTTTACTCAAGTTCTGTCTACATGAAGCTACTGTTGTGCGCTTCTCCCCCAGTTCCCATCTGTCTTTGTTGTGGGTAAGTAAGGTATCTAAGTAGGGTCAGCGGTAGAGTGAGCAATAACGAGCAGTAAAATGAGCTGAATGTATTACAGGTACTAACCCTGATTATATTTGAATTTGGTGACTATGCAGAGATAATATATGCCCACACATGAAAATCTCCTGTCAAAGAGATCTATCCCTTCATCACATGAAAAAATCAGCCAACTCATTTTCACCAATATGTTTCAGTAGTTGTACACGAAGCAGCAAACACTTCTTAAATAACTGCTATGTAAGAGGCACTGTGCAAGAGGCTGGGGACACAAAGACAAAAGTCGAAGAGTCCCTGCCCTCAAGGAGCATTTAGGGGAAACAACACACCGGTATGGGGATGTGTGTGTGTGTGTGTGTGTGTGTGTGTGTGTGTGTGTGTGTGTGTGTGTGTGTGTGTTGCTGCTGTTGTCATTTGGTCATTTCGGAAATGTCTGACTCTATGTGACCCCATTGGGGATTTTCTTGGCAGAGATACTGCAGTCATTTGCCATTTCCTTCTCCAGCTCATTTTACAGATAAGAAAACAGGCTAACAGGATGAAGTGACTTGCCCAGGGTCACACAGCTAGTAAGTGTCTGAGGCCAAATTTGAAGTTAGGTCTTCGCGACTTCAGGCCCACTGAGCCTCCTAGCTACTATGTAAAAAGTATACACACACATGTACATATATGTGTACATATATATATAAATGTACACGTGTGTATATCTATATACATGTAGACATATACACATAGATATATATTCCCATATATACATACGTAATACATATGTGCGTATATATGTATATATAAATACACACATATGTCTATGTGTGTGTACATATATATATATATAAATATATACATATATATTTATAAATAATTTTTTTTCTCAGCAGGCACTAGTAGCTGGTAGAATTGGGGAAGGCATTTGAGCTAAGCTTTGAAGGAATCTATGAATTCCAAGAGGCAAAAGCAAGGAAGGAGAACATTGCAGGTAGTAGAGACTGCTTATGAGAAAGCACTGAGATGAGAGAGATGGAGCAAGATGGAAAGTTGAGGAAAAGCAAGTAGGCAATCATCACGGAATACATCATGTAATGAAGATTTTCCCAGTGCCCCTTAATTTCACCATCTCTCTTCTGTTGATTTTCTCCAATGTACCCTGGATAAATCTTGATCATATACAGTTGTTTCTCTGTTGTCTCTCTAATTAGAGTGTGAGCTCTTTGAGGACACGGACCCTGTTTCTGTCTTCCATTGCATCCTCAGTGCTGAGCACAGTGCTATAGCACATAGTAGGTGTTTAATTACTGTTTTCTGACTGATGGACCTAGTATATGATAAACATAAGTACAAATCACCTAGCAAATTGCTCTTTAATTAAGGAGAACTGAGAAAATTGGAAAGCAATCCAGTCAGAATTAAATTTAAACCAACATCTTGTACCATATACCAGAATGAGTTCAAAATAGGTACTTTCCATGAATATGGAAGAACGTGCCAAATCAAAAACTAGAAGAGAAGCAGATCAGGTACTTTTCATAGCTATTAGTTTTTGGGCAAATTCCTAACCAAAGAAGGGATAAAAGGGCTTGCAAAAAGATAAAATAGATAATTCAGATTAAATGAAATTGATTAACTTGCCTTTTTATATGAACAAAATTAATGCAACTAAGATAAGAAATTACAGACTGGGAAAAAATTCTATATCAAATATTTCTACATAAGAATTCTGATTAATGCAATGACCATCATGATTCTGAATACAGAGGAGTAATTATAAAGAACAATATTCACCTACTGACAGAAAGGTGATGACTCAAGATAGAGAATAAATCATATGTATTTTGAACATGGACAAATATAGGATTTGTTCTTTTTTTTTCCTTTTCCTTCAGGGAGAAGGAGGTAGATGAGAGGGAGAGAAAACAAATAATTATTCATTGAAAAAATAATTAAAATCTATCAAATAGAAACATATGAAAATGGAGAAAACCTATTTCACAGAAGATAGTCAGTAGATATGAACAAATAATTCACAAAAAATTGTGAACATACCAATATGCTCAAAATCTCAAAAAGTAAGAGAAAGGTGCATCAAAACAACTCTGAGTCACCTCACACTGAGCAAATTGGCAAACATTATCAAAGATGGGAATATCCATTATTGGAGGAGTTGTAAAAAGACAGATACACTATGAATTATTGGCAGAACTGTACAATGGTCCAACCATTATGGAAGATAGTGAATGGGATGGATAATTGTGAAGACTTCACAGGGTATGTCTAATGGAGAGGTTCTGGGATTTGGCCTTGTAATTTTGGGAAGGCATGCCCTTCCCCCCCCCCCTCTCAGATGTTACAAGATAATGAACTTCCTGTGAGCTATTTGTTCTCTGTTCCAGGAAGGGTCTCTCCTCCCCCCACCTCATTTCTTCTCCTAGACTTTCAGACGTCACCCTGGCAGTTGAGTTCTGATAGGGAAAAACCTGAATGGACCGGATCAACCTTGGTCCTCTGCCTAGTTTTCGTGCCTAGACTGTAAGCCCACATCCCGGCCAATGGTGAGAAGGGATAGAGGTGGGTGGGGATCTTTTTCATTAAGACTATAAATTAAGGCAGGTTCCCTTTTACCTTGCCTCCTCCATTATGGAGGTGTGCCCAAATCTTGCAAGGTTTGTAGAATAAATTTACTTTGTTTCTCTCAGAGATGCCTCTCCTATTATTTAAAAATTCTGTCCCATACAGATTTGGAGGTCCTACCGAGATTTGCACTCTCCATGTGGGCAGGCACCTGGCTCAGGGCTTAGCCAGCGCACACACCGGAGATTTCTCCGACTAGCTGAGCACCTGAGAGCAGGCCTGGTCTCACTGGGGAGTCACAAACTTGGAGGAGAGGAACTCGGAGAAACAAAGTAAAAAGGGGGAAATTTGAGTGCACTATGAGCTGAGTGGAAATCGGCCGGCCGTGAAATTTTCAGTGGCGAACAGTCATACGCCATGTGACCGAGGGTAGGTCCTCAGTGTCCTCTGTTTTTGTGATCCAAGAGTGTAGACTGACAGATTTAAGGACTCTGAGAAGACACTTGGGGACTGAGCTAAGATCGTGAGGTCTTAGGAAAAACCAAGCCACCTGGCCTTGGAGTGCCAGGGGATTGGAATTTGTGGGGTTTCTAACCTGGAGCCAAGGGTGACCTGTCTCATGTAAATTGGTTGCAAATCTCAGTGCTTGGACAGCCCTAATGTGCTGTACCAAAGTAGAAAGGAATGGCCATAGAAAGAGCTCTTAATTTGACTCAGGTGGGGAAAATGGGTTTCCCCTGGTAATGTTGGAAGTGGGTCTGAATTCGAATTCGAAACTGTTCATGTGAAATGTCTGTCTGACTAATGTTTTGTCTGTGTTTTTCTGTTCTATGTTCAGGTAAAAATGTTTAACTCTAGGAGACTGAAATGGGCTCTTTTGGTATGAAAATTGTTAGCTAAGGAGTCAGAGCTGAAGCTGCCAGCCGGGAGGGCTGGGGGCTCTGAATTAAGGGTTGGTTAGATTCTAAAGGAAAATCTGAGTATTTTGTATTGAGTTAGCCAATCTAATATCAGGCAAGTGTTTAAACAGTAGAGGAGAAGTAAAGGGGTCTGTATGAAAAATTGGATGACCATTTTAAGGAGGTTCAGTGGTCTGCTTAGGATGTGATTAAAAATTGTTGATCGTTTTAACCTTTAAGTTTTAAGGTGAAAAGAAAGCAGCTCAGAAAAGGAAAAGCTGGGTGAGTATGTAATTTATTATTTACTTGAAATGTTTGATGTAGTTTGGGTCAAGATTAGGAAAGAAAGATTGAAATTGGAGATACAGAGGGTAAAAAGAAAAGAAAAAAAAAGTTAAGGTAAAAGTTGGGAAAGAGAGAGAAACTTGTATAAAGGAATTTAGGTGGGGGGTTGTTGCTCTTAGCTGCCATGTGCTCCTGGCCACACCCTTCCCCCACCCTCCACATTGAGACTGTTGGGAGCTAAAGCTAAAAGAACCTTGTAACTTGATTGGGAAATAGGGAGTGATGAAAGGTTTTATTGAATCTCTGGTTATTTACTATAAGAAAGATTCTGATTTGTATAATCATTAAGCTTTGCCCACGTAAGGTATTACTGAATTTTGTTTTCACAGAGATTATATGAAATCATGATTTGAAGCCATATGCTAATGGCTAGGAATAGGAAAATTAGCATGTCTAAAAGGCTGGCTCCTTTGTTCTCAAAGGGGTGCCAGGCCCAAAGTAATTTACCCATGGTTGAGATCTTCAAATCACCTTTGTCAATCCTCCTCAGCAAGTGAAAGGGATTCCCCTCTCTTGCTGAGGCAGACAAAGGGAGGGGAAACAGAAAATATTTTAGCTTGGTCAAACCCATGTGCTCTTAAGGACCACTCCCTCTTATCTTTCTTAAGAGTCCAAAAGGTTTTTTTTGAAGAGAAGTGCCCGCACCCCTTCCCCCTCAAAATCCTTTTAGGCATTTTGTTAATTGCCAGTATGTATAAGATGAAACTTGGAGAAATCAGGGTACCAAATTCAAATCTGGCTGGTTCATGAAAGCAGATGATGATATGAAATAAAGTTTTTCTCTTCTTTTATAAGTTCATTCATGGCCAGGCAAATGTTCCTAATGCTTGAGCCAGAGGTAGGGGGTGCTGAAGAATATACAGCTAAATAAATAAAGTGTATTTAAGATATTAATGTATTAATATATATGCATGTATTCATATATTAATGTATTAATGTAGAAATACCAGAAGTAATAGGATCAACAATTTGTGATAACCTAAAATTGCGATTGATGTCACCTGAAATATATTGTTTCTGTATTTCTAAAATTATATTGTATTTCTAAAATTCTCTTAGTATGTGAATTGGGTGCTTTTAAAGGATGTGATGAAAATTTGATAATTTTAAACTGCCATATTAGGTTTAGAAATGTATTTACCTAGACTGAAATGAGTAGTTCAAATTTTACATACATAATAATGTTTAGGGCATTACATTTCTATAGTATAAATTTTGTTAGAATTGTATTAGCTTAAGAAGTTGGACAATTGCTGTAACCTAAGAAATTATAACTTCCAAGTTTTGTCTGGAAGTTCAATTGAAATTGTTTTTGCTATAAATCAAGTATTTATCCAAAGGCCTTGTTGGGTCCTCTTGTAATCTCTGTCAATTCAGGTTAAAATGTGGTTTTATAAACAGTAATCTTTTCTTTTACAGGGCTAAGAGTATTGGGCCTTAGAAATTAAAATGTTACCACTAGTGATTAAAATAACTGCTTTTATAATCTAGATGTTGTTAGATTAAGAATTGTACTTAATTAAGAAATTGAGGTTGTTAACTGAACCAAGAACTTTTGGATATTCAATCTTGTTTAAAAGTTTTCAGGGTAGAGGGATTCCTATGGACAAAGCTTTTAAAGTCCTGGTAAACTTTGTTATTGTGATAAAGCTAATGTAATTGGGCATGTAAATGTATAGAAACTAAGTGTTTTCAACACCTTTTTGACTAAAGAATTTTGTGCTATCTAGAAATTCTGTAAAACAAAGAATTGAGTTGTATTTATGTATGTTAATCTGGAGGTTTATGGACTAATTTGTGAATGAACCCTGATGTTTAAAGGTTATTTTGCTTTAAGAGAGAGACATATCTCATTTTAGAGCTGTCCAAATAATTTTTCTTCATGAAAGTTTAGTGACAATCCCTGTTTATATCAGGATCAATTTTAAACTGGTTTAAAGAAGGGAAAATGCTTTTGAAAATGCTCTGTAAAATCTTTTTGTATGATTTTCAGAAGGCCTGCTGAATTTCCACCTGTAAGCTAATTGGTTGCAGTTCAAACCTGCAGTTTTCCAAGTTCTGGGTGAGAACCTTATCTATAGAAGTCTTGGGGGAGGGTGGATAAAGCATGTGTTTTATGTACCCCAAGAAAGGCCCATTCAATGTCTTATTCTACATTTTTGAGTAAGGAGGCAGTCTGCATTCCTTACTCATCCCCCCCCCCCCTTAGTTTAAATAAGAAGAAAGAGTTCTACCTTTGCCCACCTGTCAGAAGGGGAGGAAGGGGGAGGAGCAGTAGTTACTGGGATTTGCAAAAGTGATGGGTTTTTAGAATAAGATTAGGTTTTGAGAATGTGGGTCTTAAGGATACAGTTTTTATTAGTGAAGCTTGCCATCTGAGGGGAAAGAACCCACCCTCAGGGGGAGATGTTGTAGCAGATCTCTTTAATCAGAAATGGGCAGGTAGTGACAAAAGGGAAGTTATCTGCCAGAATCATTGTGAAAGAAGTTGGTTTTATGGGAAATTGGATAAATGCAAATATGTGAAATCTTGTTGTTTTTAATCAAATGACTGGTTACATTGGTACTCTTGTAGAGCCAAATGAAAGATAATATGGCTTCTAAAGTATTAATGGGAATAATTTGGGAAAAGGGGAAAAGAAGTTTTATGAGATAATATTGTTTACAAATGTAAGGTTGAATCATTATCCCATAGACTAAGGCTGGGATTTTAAAGTTATATTGTATCTATGTGAGATAGAGTTCTTAGATGTTTTAAAGTGATAAAAAAGCAATTAGGTATTAATACAAATAGTGTAATTAATCACTGGAACTAAATCAGAGACATCTTCAGTTTAGGGAAAAGAATTTCAATGTAAGTCTCTTTAGCAGAGAAGTTGTAGAATATTTCTGTATTGATGGGAAAAGTTAAATGTAGATTTGAATTCATTCCATCATCTAAAACATAAAGATAAAGTTATATGGTTCAATTCTTTCAGATCAGGCATAATTAGAGAAGAATAGGAAAATAGAAGAGAAACTGATGCAAATGTTTTAGAGCAATAACTTATGATTTTAATGGGAAGACTTTATGAATAAGGGAGGAAATGCATGCAAGCTATTTAAAGCTAGTTTTAAGGATGTTCCTGAAGCAATGTGAGATTATATTCATTCAATCTTGCCATTCAAAGACTTAATGGGACTGTTAACTGACAGTTTTTCTGAGCCTAACTCCAGTTGTGAGTATCCAGGAAGGCTGATCCAAGATGCCAGCAGCCTTGTGGGAGGGCAGGCATGAGCTGCAGGTATGATTTCTTGGCAAAGTTGAGGGGGCAACTGTTCAGCATGTGCTGAGGTGGGACCCTTTTGACTCGATTCTCTTAACTGAGCCTGGCAGACTAGGCCTGGCTCAATACAGCTTGTAGTTTGACATAACTTCTGCCTGGAGTTTATAGGAAGCTGGGGAAAATATGGTCCCCTTACTCTAAGTCCCTACTCTCTTGGTGGCAAATTTCTATAATCAGAAGGTTTTGTAAGTACAGTAAAATCTATTGATTATGGAACATCTTAGATTATTGTAGGACTGGGAGTAGCATTTTTGCATAGGTCCGTATATGAGTTAGATTTTCTCTCAGTAATGGTATAGAGATAATTAGGTCAAGGGCTTGTGAGAATATTATTTTGCTATTTGGTTAATATCAGGCTTGTCTAAAGCTTTGTTACAATTAGTAATGTTAAAAGAAGAATGGCTTGTGGCTTATTCTGTAAATGCCATCAAAGAAACATGGCATGACAAAAGTTTATGATATTGTATGTACTGTGATAAAAACTGGTTATTTAATGTGTTTATGTATGTACTGGAGCCTGTTAATTCCTTAAATGAGATATCATCCTCCTGGTGAGGAAATTAATAATGAGTGAATGTAAAATATAAGAAACTAGGTTCTGATGTGAATTTCTTAAACAGAACAATTGGTCAAGGTTCCAATTTTGAATTTGTAAAATGATCAGGGTTATAAGGATTAGAAAGGGTAACTTAAAATTGTGCTAAGGTGACTTTTGTAGGAGAATGGACAGAAAGCTGGTTCCTATAAGAATACAAGAGGAAGGTGCTGGGATGCTGTGCTGAGAGAAAATATCAAGGACCAGAAAACTTTTGATCCTCCCTGCTGGACAGCTAATCTTAAAGGGACAATTGCATCATTGTTTTCCTTCTGGGTCCCTGTATCTGTATTTACAAAGGGGATTGCCCCCTTTGATTTGTCAATGCATTGGAGATTTTGAGGAATGGAAACCTTAGAAAAGGTTAATGGGGACGCAACTTATATCAGCAATGATGTGTGAAGTCTTCATATTAGTATAAGGAGAAGGGGGACTGAATGGGACGGATAATTGTGAAGACTTCACAGGGTATGTCTAATGGAGAGGTTTTGGATTTGGCCTTGTAATTTTGGGAAGGCATGCCCTTCCCCCCCCTCTCAGATGTTACAAGATAATGAACTTCCTGTGAGCTATTTGTTCTCTGTTCCAGGAAGGGTATCTCCTTGCCCCACCCCATTTCTTCTCTTAGACTTTCAGACGTCACCCTGGCAGTTGAGTTCTGATAGGGAAAAACCTGAACGGACCGGATCAACCTTGGTCCTCTGCCTAGTTTTCGTGCCTAGACTGTAAGCCCACATCCCGGCCAATGGTGAGAAGGGATAGAGGTGGGTGGGAATCTTTTTCATTAAGACTATAAATTAAGGCAGGTTCCCTTTTACCTCACCTCCTCCATTATGGAGGTGTGCCCAAATCTTGCAAGGTTTGTAGAATAAATTTACTTTGTTTCTCTCAAAGATGTCTCTCCTATTATTTAAAAATTCTGTCCCATACAATAGTTTGGAAACATGTAAAGAGAGAGACTATAGTGTCTATACTCTTTAACCCAAAGATTCCATTGCTAGACATATGCCCTGAAGAGGCCAATGACAAAAAGAAAGCTTCAATATATACCAAAATACTTAGAGCAACTCTTTTTTCTCCTGTAGCAAAGGACTAGAAACAAAATAAATATCCATGGATTAGGGAATGGCTAAAAAAGTGGTTGTATATGAATGTAATGAAATGTAGGGCTATAAAAATGATGGATATGGTGGAAAGACTAATATGGAATTGATAAAAAGTGATGGAAAGACTGTTATTGAAGTCATACAAAGTAACTAAAAACAGGAAAATAATATACACAACTAATACAACAATAGAGATGAAAAAATAAGGACAAAACCAGAGAAAATGAATAGTGCATAATTTTCACACCCAATCTTGGTCCTAAAGAACAGATATGAGAAGATAATTCCCCCGATCCTTTGCAAAGGTGAGAGAGCATACTATGAAACACTGCATGTTATGTCAGACTTGTTAATTGTGCTGAATTTTTTTGATCTTTTCTCTTCTTTATTCGAAGGGATGGCTTTCTAGAAAGGGGTGGGAAGACAGATACACTATAAAATGGAGGTGATGTTAAAACAAAAGCTATCAATAAAAATTTATTTGCAAAAAAAAACACTAGGAAAAGCAGTGTGGGGCAAACTGTTGGGGTAAGGCAGACAGAGGAAGGTTCCAAGTAGAACTAGGAATATTCTTTGCAGTTCAGTAAATATACAGACTGAGAAATAACATTTAAAGCAATTTCTGACCTAAGAGAAGGAAGACCTTTCAGGTCCTACATATTGTTCTCTAAAGCCATGTGTTTTTCTCATTAGCATTACTTCTTTCTTTGTTATTAGAGTAGATCATGATGCTATTTTGGAAAAAAAAAGGCTTGATATTTCAGGCTGAACACAAATATAGACTCAGTTTGCCAGTCAGTCAAACAATATCCAGTAGGGCCATGAATACGAAGTGCCATGGGGAGTTACAAAGGCTCTTCCCCAAAGGAATCAACGTCAGCTAGGGCATCTGAAAGTTATAAATGACTTTTTCTCCTCGGGGAAATGACAGCTGATATTTAAAAGCTCAAGTTTTTAAGAAACAAAGCCCTGCTTATAAAGGCTGAATACATGATAATGCTTCTGAATACAACAGATTTCTTGCCCATGCTAATGTGAAGTGGAGAGGGAAATCATACCACATGACTCAGAGACGTCCAAAGACAGGCCAGAATCATTCTTCTAGCCATCCATTCAACTTTCTTTCATTTCATGGCCAGTGCTGAGGACAGTGGATAAAGAACTGAACTTAGAAGACCTGGTTTTGAATTGTGCCTCAGACACTTCCTAGCTATGAGACCCTGGGCAAGTCCCTTCACCTCTCTGGGCCTCAGTTTCTTCATCTGTAAAATGAGGGGGTTGGACTGGATTTCTTCTAAGGTCCCTTGCAGCTCTACATCAAAGATACTACTACTATGAACAGATCACTATACTAGGCACTAAGGGGAGAAAAGATTCTTTTCAAAGAGGCTGCCATGCTCATTCCACCTCCAGAGGTACGAAAGACAGGTATTATTATCTTTATCTGACACCGGAGGAAGCTGTCCCAAGGAAGTCTACATAGTCAATGCTGGTGTCCAGACTAGCACCCCACTTTCCTAGCTTTTGAGCCTGGGTTTTTTACATTTAACTGGCTCTTTATGCAAACCCAGTAAGAGACAAGATCCCTGCCCTCTGGGGCTTCCTATTTCCTTAGAGATGCTAGAGAGGTGGAACAATAAAGAACATTGTGAGATAAGGTGGGGAATCTAGACGGGAATCTGAAGCCCCGAGAAGAACACCTTCTCATACCCAAGTGAGCAGAGGTAGTCATCAGAAAAGTCGAGTCTCTCATTCCAGATCTAGATATTCCACATATATGACACTTCTTATAGTAAAATAAGGGCAATTATGGGTGGAGGTTAGCCAGGAAAGGTTTCTTGGAGGAGCAAAGCCTTGGGGCAGGCCTTAGAAATGAAGAGCATAGGAGTGGTCGCATACTAGATTTAATTAGATGGGATGGTGCTGCAGACATGAAGTGACATCAGCCAAGCAATGGGAAAGAACAGCTATTTGAGAGCAAGAGAAGGCAGGGCAGCTTGGCTGGGGTGCAGGACGGTGCTTGAAGGCAGGGGGCAGGCAGGTGTGGAGGGACTCCACCGATAACTAGGAAGCACAGAAGCTGAAAGGTGTCCCCATTTCTTTTGTTCCCTTTCCACTAGAGGCTATAAGTGAACTGGAAAATATCAGAAGTTTAATCAGGGGAACAAAAAGAAACCAGAGCTCAAGTGATCTACAAACTGAAGAGGTAACTTGTACCTGAATAATTAAGATTTATCAAGACTAATAGACATGGAGAGAGAACATAAAAAAAGATTTCTAGGCAGTGAGGTGGTATTGAAAGTTATTCTGACTCAGTGATCCCACTGTTCTCAGTGTTGCTTGTCAATCACTGATGAGGGAGGCTCTGTTGGGGAAGATGTCACCCAGTCTGCAGCTTCTGTACTACCTGCCTTCAGTGTTAGCCACCACTTACAGGCAGTTGGGGAGGAGCTGAAATGCAAAGTCCCCTTCCCTTTTGCTGATGTGGACCTATCCGAATTGTCTTTTATCTTATTTCAAAAGCTGACTCCATCTTGAATCCCTTGATGGTCTCCAGTGATCAGCCTATCAATGTATTGCTACCTTGATGTACTTTTTAATAAACTCCCTTTAATTCCCTTTTCTTGACTTTTCTCTCATTAATCAGGGAGAAAACCCAAACAAAGAAATTTCCTTTTAACAGAAGTACAATGGATAGCATGCTGGACTTGGATTCAGGAAGTTCTGAGATCATATCTTGCCTCAGACACTTAGCTATGTGGCCCTCAACATGTCATTTCAGCTCTCTGTACCTCAGTTTCCTCACTTACCTCACAGCACTTACCTCACAAGGTTTGTTATAAGAATTAAATAATATGTAAAATGTTTTGCAAACCTCAAAACATTTATATAAATACTAGCTATTATTACTATAGCCTTCCATTTCCATTTTAATTTTATCCAAAAGACAAGGGATCCTTGCATATGTTTGTGATAGCTACGTAAGGGACATGAAAAGGGGCAGGAAAAGTGTTCTACCTCACTTCTGCTTCACCTGAAATTGACACAGTATGCAAATGACAAAAAAAGCCTACTCGCTGTACTTTTTTGCACTTATTTTCAAAGCATTAACTACGAGGAGCTCAAAGTTAGTGGCTGCAATATTTGGCTTGCTTTGTTCCAAAATGGTACAAAGGAATTATTACGAAACTCCAAAGGATATCATCCAAGAAATAAATTAGCAAAAACCAAACCGAAACAAAAAACCAGACCGTGAACACTGGCGATAATTGATGGACAGCCTGCCAATATGGGGAGAAGGTCCTACGTGACAAACCAAAAAGGAAGATGTGCTTGAGAGGCCCACAAGATGAGCAGATGTGGATGACTTGGGAGCTGGAACACTGTGGAGAAATACCACATCAATGAGAATACCAGCTGTGTGAAGCTTGGCAAGTCTTTCCAGCAGTGTATGCTGAAATTTTCTTATTTGTAAAATGGAGCTAATGTCTATAGCACTTACCTCACAAGGTTATTGGGAAGTTCAACTAATACGATGCCTGTAAAGCACTGGGCACCCCTTAAAGCATTATGGAAATATCAGGAATACAACAAAATGATAACACGTTTTCCCCTTTTCAGAATCCCTTCCATCCATTCTGCATATGTCTTAAATTTTACATAATTGCTTACATATTGTCTCTCCCATTAGACTGTGAGCGTCTCGAGGGCAGGGACCCTGTTTTTGCCTTTATTTGTATCCCCAGTACTTAGCATCATGCCTGGCACATACATAGGGCTGAATAAATGCTTGTTGACTTAACTTTGTGTGTTTATAAAATTACTTATCTCAATGATAAACTAAAGGACTAAGAGAAAGGGGGCAGGGCTTTTCTTCCACCAGATATAGTGAATTCAAAACCAAACAATGTATGACAACAATTCAACATCCATCCATCCTGAACCCAACCTCCGTCAGCAGAAGGATAGTCCAGGGAGGGCTAGGACTCATGGAAAGCCACCAGGGCAGGGTAAGAAATCAGGACATTCACAGTAGCAGGCAGAACAAGCAAATCTGGCTGGTAATCAGCATCAGGTAAGTTCAGCAGGTCACAGATGGGGAGACTATAGCATCCAGAAATCCTGGCAGCAGACAACAAGCTGAGATCCAGGCAGGCAAGCAGCCAGGCATTCAGCATCAGGGAAGACCTGGTATTAGGTATCAGTAACACAGCCATAGAGGCCAGGATTCCAGACCCTAGGGGCACACAATAGGCCAAGGTAGAATTCCAGTAGCCAAGGAAATGGAGTCCCACCAGAGAAACAGAGAATAAACTTAAGGACACATAAGGGAACACAACAGGGATCAAGTTGCTGGAAGTGGGATACAAGGTGGGGCCTTGAACCCAGTCAGTATATCCCTATTCACTGTACAGACAGTGTGACCAAAAGTTCTAAATCATTACTTCCGGCTGCTGCAGTCAAGCCCAACTGCTCTGATCTCTCATGCAAGTCTGGTATGCTTTCACTTTGCTACCCCGGCTTAGGGCATTTCCTCTGCCTGTTCAAGTCTTGTCCACTGTTCCAGGCCCAAAGGCCATTTCTCCTTTCTCTGATGCCCCCACATTAGGAAAGTTCTCCCCCTCATCCAAACGCTTCCGCTCTTGTGCACTTAGACCATATTGTTTGGGCAAATGTTTATCAGTTCCTTTGTTACTCCCCCAGTGCCCAGTACAGGTCATCTTTATTAGGAGATCTTTAATCAGAATTTGCAGAATGTTTGACCTATACTGGCTGGTAACAGATTTGTCTTTCTAAAACTGTCATCCAAATTGCCTCTGAAACAGTTCTGCTGACCCTTACTTTGACACAACCTGAATGTTTGTGTGTGTATGTGTCTCGGAATCCACGTTGCTACTGATCTTAGACTGGAAGCTCTGAAAGGACATGTACCACTGTTGTTGTTTACTGTTATCTGTATAGCACGTAGCCGAATTATCATGTAGACAGATACTTAGCCAACACATGCTTCTGTATCAAGTGGCTGATACCACATGGTTGTTGATGTTGTAGATTTGGGAGCACTTTATACCATACAAAAGCAATAAAACTTGATGATGATTGGTTTCTCTGGGAGCAATTTCCAAGTATTGCTGACCTCCCAACAAGTACATTTGGTGAGAACAAATGGATAAATGGTGGCTCCTGAATAAGTGTTCATTGTGAAAGCCATAGTCGGAATTCATGTTTGGAAATCGCTCTGAGAGTGGGAGGAGTACACAATAAAAACATACATTATTCAGAGCTGAATCAGGATATAATTCACTGATGAAATCTTGGCAATTCCAAAGAACCACAAAACCCATCATCATTTATCCAAGCCAGTGTTTTACTAAACCCAGGGAATACCAGTTTCCTTGTCTGAACAAACTTACCAGCTGATTGAGTGCCCTGCCTTCTTGCCTCTAACTGCTTCTGAATCCCTAGAAACTAATTTTTCAGCCTGAATATTTTAAATGGTACAGCATCCATGGTACAGCACGCCAAGCTTGGGGCTTACATGAACAAGGGCTGATATTGGGCACAACCCAAACAATATCACATACTTAGACTCATTATGACCACATCAAACTTTAACCTGAAAAATCTTGGAATATAGCCAGTGTTAAGGTCTCCACAAATGGATTCGCAGGATTCCCAGCTTCCATACAAGCACTCAAGGTGACAATGTACATAATAGGTACAGGGTGGATTTCACAGAAGATGCAGACAGTGCGAAGAATTCACAGGAACCCAGAAACAATGCAGAAAACACACAAAGAGCTCATTGTAGCTTGTTCAAAATGAACGTAATATTCCTGCCTCTTAGCTGAGACCTAATTTTCCCCAGAATCCTAAAGTCCTCATATCCAATAATGGTTCAGTGTGATGTGTACTCTCCTTAGAAGGGGACCAGACTTTGGATGTGAGCAGAGGAGCTCGGTGACATTCCACTGAATGCCCTTTTCCATAGGAACCCATGGCAGTCTCAGGCTCTCAGTTCCACTCTATGATTTGGACTGCACCAAGACACTTGGGACATTATTCCAACTTCTTCTTTATCCTTACGCAGACTCATCTAAACAGCTAGTTACAGTACTCTGACTGCTTAGACTCTTCTTGAAGAACAGACTCAGTATTGCTAGGCCACCCTCCTCTTCATCCAAATAACTCACAATAACAATGAAGCACTAAGTTCAGGACCCTTGTTCCTTCATATTGGGCTTTTAGTTTTGCTTTTTTTTTTTGTTTTTTTTTGCTGCTGTATCACTTAAGGAGAGGGTTGGGAGGGGCACACATTCTTAATTAATTCCTCTTACCAAGAGTGAGCTGTATCCCTAAACTTTAGAACTGGAGGTTGTTCATTACACAAGCCCCAAGGCTTGTGTTGCCCGAGGAACTCCAATTTCTATGGTTAGAGGGCTGGATTCGGAGATTCTACTTTCCAAGAACTCCCTACTCCCTCCCCTTTCTTTGGCTACAAGGCTAGATTTTAGGAATCCTGAACTTCATTTTGCTGACTTTCTAAAGACTGATGCCAGGAACTCTGCATTATCCAAGAACTCTCCTCATGGATGAGCATTTACAGCATATGCCTTTGCCCCAAGGCAGCCAGTGGTAGCTCTTGGAGAAGAGAAACCACAGGCCCCAACTGTGGACTCTGCTGTGCTCTCAAGATCTCTCTGTAAGGAAAGCCAAGGGGGAAAAGAATTCCAAAAGGATCCATGGATTCTCTTTTATGGGCAAATGCTAAGAGTGGCTCCTCCCTAAATAGTCTATCCCCAATACAGTCGTATCATACTACACTGAACCAGATTCAAAAACTTTCATAACCGTTAATGTCTACCAGAACTTGACAGATTTTTATTTTAAAAACAAGAGTAAGATGACTCATGCTGTAATAATGCCCACATTTCTAAATAATTCTATTCATCAAAGCAAAGGAAATAACCAGAGAACTTATATTTATTAGTAATGGTTCTTCGTAACAATCACTTGCTTAATTTTTTTAAACCTGCAACCTTCCCTGAAGCCTGGTGGCAAGGTATTCTCTTTCTAGAGCAACAGTCAATCTAGAACTGTGTGATAAGTTTAAAAAAATTATCTCCCAACTGAAATATTGCTGACATAATTTTCCATAATTTGTTCACAGCTGAAATTCAAGCAGCTGCACCAAATTCACTTAACCCAGTTCCTACGATAAGAGATACCTGATAATTACTAGCTCCAAACATTTGAATTACATATGTGTACATCCTAGAAACATTATTTTTGCAATTTTTTTTATATTAGGTTATGGATTTTCATATTAAGTTAAGTACAAGGAAGAACTTCCTCAGATACCTGTTAAAAGCTACAGAGAAAACCTCTGGCTGTCTCCTCCCGAAGTCTTTAGTAAAAAAAAGATAGTTATTCCCTCATATGCCCAGGTCATTGCTTGATTGTACAGTTTGGTTGAAATGTGAAGTGCATTCTGTTGGTGAAGTTGTATACTGATTCAACCATTCTGGAGAGCAATTTTGAACTATGCCCAAAGGGCTACAAAACCATGCATACCCTTTGACCAAGCAGTACCACTATTAAGTTTATATCCCAAAGAGATAAAAAACCAAAAAGTAAAAAGACCTATTCATACAAAAATATTTATGGCAGCTATTTTAGTGTTGGCAAAAATTGGAAATTGAAGAGGTATCCATCAATTGAAGAAACGATGAGCAAGGTGTTATATATGACTATGATGGAATACTATTGTGCTGTAAGAAATGATGATCAGGATGCTCTCAGAAAAACCTGGAAAGACTTACATGAACTGATGCTAAGTGAAATGAGCAGAACCTGGAGAACATTGTACAAAGTAACAGCAATGTTGTATGATGATCTACCATGAATAACTTAGCTATTTTCAGTAATATAATGATCTAAGACAATTCTGAAGGACTTATGATGAAAGATGCTGTCCATTTCCAAAGAAAGAACTGGTGAAGCCTGAATGCAGATTGAAGATACTTTTTCTTTACTTTTTAATTTTTCTTGGTTTTTTGGTTTTCTTTCACAGCATGACTTACATAGAAATGTATTATGTATGAATACACATGTATAACCTATGTCAAATTTCTTTCCTTCTCGATGAGGTGGGTACAAGAGGGAGGGAGAGAATTTGGGACTCAAAATATGAAAAAAAGAATGTTAAAGTTGTTTTTACATGCAATTGGAAAAAAATAAAATATTAAAAAGATTGAACTGATTAAAAATAAATGTGAAGTGAATAAAGGAGAGTATTAAAAATAAAGATTGGAAAGGTAGACTGAAGCCAGACTGTAGAGGATCTGAGGGTTAGTCTAGAAGCAACAGGGAGTTACTGAAGGTTTTTAAGAATAAAATAACACAGTAAGATGTGAATCTTCAGGAAGAGAATTTTGGCAACTGTGTGGAGGATGGATTGGAAGTGAGGACACTGATGAGGAAGCTTTTGCAATAGTTGAGGATGAGGAGTGACTGGAGCTTGAAATAAGATAAATGTGAGCAGAGAAAGATGATGTGGCAGACACAATAAGAATAAAATCTACAAGATCTGGCAAGTGATTGAATATGGAAGATAAGTTGGAGGGAAAAGTCAGCAAGATTACTCTCAAGTTAAATATGTGGGTGACTAACAGGGTGGTGGTCCCCCCAAAAGAAAAAGGGAATTTGGAGGAGGGGCAGCTTTAGGGAGTAAGACATCATGAGTGCACTTTTGCACAGGTTAAGGTCAATATTTAGTTGGAGTTGTCCATCAGGTGCAGGCAAACGGGATGATGCTATAGGACTAGGGTTCTGGTGAGAGACTGGGCCTAGATATATAGCTCTCCCTCTTAAAACCCAAATCAGATGTTAAAAAGTCCTGGTAGGTGGGTCAATGGAGAGCTTTGTTTTTATTTGATTTGGTTTCTTTTTATTTCCTACAGTATCATAGTAATTTAGATGTGAGAGTGACCTCTGTCACCAACAAGCCCAGGGATTCAGAACTTTTTTTTCTGTCATAGACACCTTGCTTCCCCTCCCTACTTGGCATTCTTGTGGTTTCTATGAACACCTGCTTGGAATATTATTTTTAAATGCATAAAATAAGATACACAGAATCACAAAGGAAGCCAATCGTACCAAAATGCAGTAATAAAAAAATTTAAAGCAATTCATGGACCCCAGGTTAAAAACTCCTGATCTGGCCCAACATATACAGTGGTCATCCAGTCTTAAATTCTGCTTGCAATAAGAATGAAGTTAGGGTAACTTAGTGTTCAGATGTAGCTCTTAAAGAAGATAATGTTTCACCTATAAGTTTATCTTAAAAAACCCATTGTCCATCACGTTCCATTGTTTTTGGTCAAATATAGCATGCCACTGTCCAAGTTACTGCTAATATCTTAATTGACATACATAGATATACACACATATTCAAGGCCACACCTCTGGTGGTACAATGTCATATTATCACTGATCCAGTTAGAAATTGGAAACTAGAGTGGAATTAGTAACATTTATCCCTGAAGAGAAGTGGCTACCAAGTAGTGCTGAGTTTCTTAAAGCATCCTTCCTTTCCTCATACTGGGTATTGTTTCCAGTTGGATAACAGTTCTTCATTGGAACAGATATAGTTTGTAATCCAGACCCAATCAGCAAGACGATCTCCTTACTTTCAAGTCCCATAACTATCATCACAACCACAGGAAGTCAATAACTAATTGCTGGAAGATACAAATCAATAAGACTACTGCATGGAAACTGGCTAGGAGAACTAATAAAATAAACAGTTAATAGGACGTAATTAAGGACAAGGAAAATAAGTTTGAAACTGCATTCAGAGATGATAGGGATGTTTAAGGGATAACCTCATCCTCTGTTTCAGTAGATGCTAATATAGTACTTGACCAATGTCAAGATTTTTTAGCATAGGAATATTTAAGGTACCCACTTAAAAGAGCCAATTTCCTAAAAGGGCAAGCAGTGGATAGAGAGCTGGGCTTGGAGTCAGGAAGACTCATCTATCTGAGTTCAAATCTTGCCTCAGGCACTTACTAGTTGTACCATCCCGGGCAAGTCACTTAACCCTGTTGACCTCAGTTTCTTCATCTGTAAAATGAGTGGAGAAGGAAATGGCAAACCACTCCAGTATCTCTGCCAAGAAAACCCCAAATGGGGCCACAAAGAGTCTGACATGACTAAAAATGAATCAACAACAACAATTTCCTAAAAAAAAAATACATAGAATGGGGGGAATGGTGCCATATTTAATTTTTTCTCTATTTTGTCCCTCTAACCCTGATTTCTGTGTATAATTTGACTGCAAAAAATCTAATGCACATAACATATGAGGGAGAAGCAGCATACTCTAATGGACAGACAAGGTGCTGATCTACAACAGTGGAAGGAGTTCCTACCAAAGAGTTCCTTACACTGATGAACTCAAAGGTGCAGACTCTTCCTTTCCAACTGCCCCACCCCAAAGGAAAAAAAGCCCAAACAAAAGCAGACAAGGAATGTGTAATTTCTTTGTTCAGCAGTAGACAATACTATGCTCAACCTGAAGATGTAGTAGCCTGGAGATGTGCTTTGGGTCTGAGTTTAGGCAGCTACTTCTTAGAAGGGAAGCTAGAGTTCAGCTCCATTGCCAACGATCTTCTCTCTCTTTCAACTTTCTATCCAAATGGCACAGGGGTCTTGCTTGGAAAATAAATTCCAAAGTGCAGCAGTGGCAAAACATGTGCTACTAAAGCATCTTTACAAACTGGTGGCAATGACCCAAATGTCATAGTCTGCTGGTGAAGATTAATTTGAAGAAATAATTCTTATTCATATTATCTAGGTTATCACTGGAAACCATCTATATTAATTTGCCCATCCCCTAATTAAAGAAAAAATATACATTCTTAGCACCTTTGTGGGGCTGAGCAGGTAGAAGAGATTTGTGGGAACATGGGAAAGAGGGAAATAGGCAGGGATTTAGTCTTGAATATTAAGCAGAAATTTGAAGGAAGCTGGATTTTTGCCATATTTTCTAGCTCTATTAATAGTCAATATTCTGTATGATTCAAAACACAATCATTAGAAATTAACACATAAATCTGTACATGCAGATCTGAAGTATTTCTTTATAAGATATTCTTGTCTTGGAAAATCTAAAAAATTGCTCCACTTCACTGTGATTAATAAAAATGGAAAATGAAAAAAAATGCTTTCTTTCTTTCACATGGATGCAAGGAAGATAGGAACCTGACTGATAGCAACAAGGGACAACAGAAAGGTTTAATTTTTGTTCAACTTTTTAAAGCCTTTTGGTGATAGGTCTACAACTCAAGAACATGCTGTTAGCTTCATAAAGCCCATAAAACAGTGTTTACATTACTTTCATGAAATACTTTTGTTCTCACTACTCTCCATGTGTTCGGGTGCCACCATTAATAAAAAGAATCACATTAATGTTATAATAACCTATCATATTAAGAGCTACAGAGATCACAATTTTGGAAAAGAAAGTTATTTCAGTAAGAAAACTTCAAAATAAATACTATGGTACTGCCTAAATTGATCTGTCAATTTAATGTCATGCCAAATGATCAAGGGGTTGTTTTTTAGAACCAGACAAAATGATAACAAAAGTCATCTGGAAAAATAAAAGAACCTAATAATAATGTTATAATAACCTATAATATTAAGAGCTACAGAGATCACAATTCTGGAAAAGAAAGTTATTTCAGTATGAAGACTTCAAAATAAATATGATGGTACAGCCTAAATTGATTTGTTAAATCAATGCCATGCCAAATGATCAAGGGGTTGTTTTTCAGAACTAGACAAATTAATAACAAAAGTTATCTGGAAAAACAAAAGAACATAGACCTCAAGGAATTTTTTTAAATAGGTATGAAAGGGTACTAGCATTACCAGATTTGAAACCATACTATAAAAGAATAATCATTAAGCGAAACTGAGGTAAATCTATAAGAAGAGTCATTCCTCAAACAAAAGAATAAGAATAGGAAGTTTCCAAAAGAATCAAGAAAAGCCACCAATAAAAGAGAATTTTTTTCTTTTTTAACTTCAAATCACTAATATTAAGGGAAACATAAATTAAAAGAACTTTGAGGTTTCACCTCATACCTTTCAAATTGGCAAGGTGATAAACAATGAAAATAAATATTGGAGGGGCTTTGGGAAGATAGACATACTAATGGCCTGTTGTGAATATGGTGAATTTATGCGACCATTCCAGAAAACAATTTAGAATTATATTAAAAGGTCACTCAACTGTGATACCCTTTGATCTAATGATACCACCAGTAGGCAGAGACAGAGATAAAATTTTCAAAGTACTTTTTGTAGTAGCAAAGAATTGAAAGCAGGTGCCCATTGATGGGAGAATAGCTAAATTATGGTATATGACTATAAAAGGGTTGAATTTAAGAGGATGCTCACACGTCATAAGAAAGGACAAACATTCTCTGAAGATTTCAGAACTTCAGACTTCCTGTGAATTCTCCAGAACATTGTCTGAAGAATTCAGAGAAAATTGGAAAAACTATATGACCTTATGGAGGATGAAGGAAGCAGACCAGGACAGCGATTTATATAGTAACCACAGCGATTTATATAGTAACCAAAGCCTTTGCAACTTGATCATAGCAGTGACAAAGTATTGCTTCAGAGGACCTGATAGCAAAAGCATTTCTACCACCTCTCATTAGAGATGTGCTAGTCAATAGATGCATAATGATGCACATGTTTTCAGCAATACAGAATGTGCCAATTTGTCTTGCTAGCAGTAGAACATTTTCAAAGAAAAAAGAATAATTTTTTAAAAATCAACTTCAATTCAAACTATCTGTCCTTAATACTGTGACAGCTCTGTACACGTGAAATACACTTCTGTGGAGTAAAATTTTCAAATCACCTTTTCTAACTGCATGATTGAATTATGAACAGGAAACACTGACAGCCGAATTTGAGTGTCTCTCAACTGCATCCATATTTGACCACCTGTACCTAATTTGGAGGGAGTGCAATCTAATTATGCTCAAACCTTAATTGAAAATTGGGCTGAACTGCACCAGAAAATTTGAATTATCCTCCATAAATGTCAAGCACAACTCAACTGTACTCAATTACATATTTTTAAAAAGTCCTAAAGCAAGTGAACTTAAGTTGCACATGAAATTGGACAACGTAGATACGCACTTGAATAAAAAATGTCAGTGGAACCACTAGAAAAATTTGGTCCTTGGTCACTAGCACCTGAAAAATGAATGTCTTTAGAGTATGGTACTATATGTATCAGTTTCCCAGCACACTTGACACATGAAAGTCCACATTTACATAAGGGAATGATCGTTACTTTATAAAAATATCGCATCATACAGAGTTCCTCCAATATATGATCCAATTTGTCAAAATATGAATCAGAATCATAGAAGGAACACATCTAAAGCATAGAGCAAAGTTCATCTAAATTATTTGTGAAAGCTTCATACAAACTGGAAAATCTTTAAACAGCAGAACCACAGAACACAAGAGCTAGCAGGGACTTCAGTGAGCATTTTGTTCAACTCTCTCATTTAACAAAGGAGGCAATCAAGGCCTGAGGAAGGGATTTAACCAAGTGCAAACTGCTATTAATAGTAAATGTGGCATTCGAAACCAGGCCTTCTAATTTTTAGTCTAATGTTCTCAATTACACAACAAAAGGCTGTTTATTATTATATGTACTTAGTAAGTAGTTAATAAAATTTTGCCAATGTGAATTTAATTGAATCAAATAAGCATACTGTAATATATGATGTAATGAGCATGACATATTGGCAGAATGCTTTTAGAAAAGATCTTTGCAAAGGACGTAGGCTACCAAAAGACATATGACTATTTACTACATTTCACCATAACTAAGGCAGCTAGGTGGTGCAGTGGAGAGAGCACCAGGCTTGGAGCCAGGAAGATGTGAGTTCAAATCCAGCTTCAGATACTTACTAGTTGTGTAACCTTTGTCAGATCAATTAACCTCTGTTTGCCTAGGAGACAGCTGGGTGGCTCAGTGGATAGAGTGCTGGGCCTGGAGTCAGGAAGATCTGAATTCAAATGTGGCCTCAGAAACTTACTAGCTGTGTGACCCTGGGTCACTTCAGCTATTTGCCTTAATTCACTAGAGAAGTTAATGGCAAACCACACCAGTATCATTGCCAAGAAAACCCTATGGACAGTATTGGCATGCATGGGGTCACAAAGGATTGGACATGACTGAAGAAAAATAACGAAGGTAGCTCTGAATACAAGCATGAGTTTGTTGGAAGCAAATGCTAAGTGGAGCTGTACTGGACAGAGGGGTGGGCCTACAGTTAGGAAGACCTGAGTTCAAATCTGGTCTAGCTGTGTGACTCTGGGCAAGTCCCTTAAACCTGTTTGCCTTAGTCTACTCATCTGTAAAATGAGCTGGAGAAAGAAATGGCAAACCATTTTCCTGAGAAAACCTCAAATGGGGTCTTGAAGAATCAGACATGACTGCAAAAAAGACTGAACAATAATAAAATGAAATAGTTAAGGTTTCTTAATTACTAATTTAATTTTTTTTTTATTTTATTCAAACTGGTGAGGTTATTATACAGTTTTGTCTAGAGGCACTAGAACAGAATGGATAGAATACTGGTTTTGGCATTAGTGTACCAGGGTTCAAATCTGGATCTATTTCATGCCTATATATATGCCTGAGGCCCTTCTATGGGCCTCAGTCTTATCCTCTGCAAAATAAAGGGGTTGGTATTCTGGAAAGCAATTTAGAATTCTGCAAATAAAGTTCCTCTAATGCCCATGACCTTTATTTCAGAGATCACCCAGCTAGATGTATACGACAAGGTCATCATTTACAAAAAGAAGGGTTCCATATACACAGAAATACTTCTAGTACTTTTTTGTGGTAGTAAAGAATTGGGAACAAAGTAGATGTTCATAAATTGGGGAATGACTAAACAAATTGTCGTACAGGGAATAAAAAATAATTGCTAACATAATGAATATAAAGAGGTATGGAAAGACTTAGATGATCTGATGTACAGTAAAGTAAGTAGAGGCAGGAAAACAGCACAGATGATAACTAGAAAAAGTAGAAAGAATAACCACCATAAAACAATCCAAGCCAAATCTGAAATCATAACCAACAAACTTGGCTCCCAAAGAATAGAGAATGCCAAGATACTTTCCTCCTGTTTCTTTACAGAAGCTGAGGTTCATGTATATAGAACACTGCATATAAGGTCATTTTTTTCAAGTGTGATCAGTTTGGCTTATTTTTTAGCCTTCCTCCCCTTTTTATTTTTCCCTTTAAAAGTCTATCATAAGGAATGACTCTCTGGGAGGTGGGGAGAAGGAGGAATACAGTTAGTAATCAAGACGGTATAAGAAAATATAAATAAAAGATATAAAAAAGTCCTTCCTGACTCTAAGTCCCATGAGGCCTATATCTAAGAATATCAGTCTGATGGAGCAATGCTGGTTTTTTTTCTTTTTTCTTTTTGTGGCCCATGTAGATCTCTGCAACTCACCCAAGATGCCTGAATCAACTCAAATTCCTTTTACTCCCAGGATTTATGGGCTCAAAGTACTCACTCATTTGATAGGATGCTGTAGCCTCCCACGGTCTAATGTGCCATCTGAATGCAGACATTAAAGTTACAAAATGAAGAAAAGCACTAACAATAGAACTAACCCAGCCTGAATAATAGAGCAGAGGTAAAATCTGGGACAAAACTGGAAGAACTGAAAAGACCCAGAAGCGAATGGGAAATTTATCATCCTACCTGTCAACTGTGCAGTAGCCTTTATGAAATGATTCAGTGATTTCAGTCCCACTCCCAGTGGGCAGATGTTCAGATCATTACAATCATTGTGGAAACTGGAAGCTTGTTGGCACTCTCAGTAAAGCACTCTAGAAATGAATAGGCCATGGAGAATCTGCTCCTGAGAAGTAGCTCCTCTAGTTGAGGGCTAAGATGCTTTTAGGGAACAAAGGAAGAGTTTCTTGATTGTCATCATCTGTGGGACACTTATTTCCTGGCTACAGAGAAAATTCTTACCTCCATGATTCGATTTCTGATTTCTGGAATAAATATGCAAAAGGAAAAAAAAGTGATGGACTACAAGTGAAGTGTGTGTGTGTGTGTGTGTGTGTGTGTGTGTGTGAGAGAGAGAGAGAGAGAGAGAGAGAGAGAGAGAGAGAGAGGTAATTGAGAGTGAATAAGCTTATTTAACTTGACAAGACTGCAGCCTCATTATGAAGCTCTTCAAAGATTGTAGAGCTTTCAGAATTCATTCCTTAGCAAAAGCAGTATAACAGACTGAAGGAGAGAAATGCAGTTTACCAGTAAAGGAGCTGACATGGGACCTTTATAATCCCTAAAAAAGCTACTGAACTGATGGGTGTGAGGATTAAATCCTTGCAGGCACTCAGGAAGTCACTTAAAACTTCTGCATTTTGGGTAAGTTTGGGGGAAGGGGTGGGTAGAATAAGTGGTAAGGGTTTTGTTATTTGATGTGAGAGGGATTGAAATTGACTTATCAAAGGTTCTTTACACTTTCCCAATAAAAAATTTAAGCTCTGGTGGAGGGAGGGGGAGGGAGAGAGAAATGGACAGTTCCATTTAGTACTATAATGTTGAGTCAGTGAAACTAGAGATCTGGCTTTTCCATTACAACTTTTTAACCATTGCCACTTTTTCTACTCATTTTTCCTAACTTACAAGCATGGAAGAATGGAAATAACACTTTAATTATTGGCAAAATTGTATAATGTATTACTGAAGAGGCAGAAAGTTTGCACAGTAGATAGAGTACCTGGTTTGGAGTCAGGAAGACCTCTAGCCTCAGGCACTTACTAGCTGTGTGACCCTGGGAAAGTCACTTAACTTCTGCCTCAGTTTCATGAATTCTAAAATGGGTATAACACCAGTACCTACCTCCCAGGGTTGTTGTGAGGATCAAATGAGATAATATTTGTAAGGTGCCTTCCACTGTGCCGGGCACATAGTAGGCACTCGATAAATGCTTATTCCCTTCCCCACTAAAGTAATAGGGAGCATCTAAAAAAGGAAATAGTGATAAAGAAGAACAAGCATAGCTTCATTAACAGCAGATCTTGCCTGTTATTAATTTGAAGTTTACTAACCGAGTAAATTAGGGGCATGATAGAAGTATGACTTACATAGAGTTTAGCAAAGTATCTGACAAAAAAATCTCATGAAATTTTTGTGGAGAAGGAATAAAGATGTGGGCTAGACAGTGTGTGTATATATATATATATATACACATATGCATATGTATGTGTGTGTGTGTATATATATATATATATATATATATATATATATATATATATATATGTATGTATGTATGTATAGTTAAGCAGATTCAAAACTGGATGAATTGCCAAACCTGAAGGATAGTTGCTTCTGGCTCAATGCCCATTTGAAAGGAAGGTGTCTAACCGAATGCTCCAAAGATATGTAATATGTTTATTAATGTCTTAGATAAAAGTATAAATAGCATCTCATGAAATTAGTAGATCCCTAGTCACTGGAGCAAAAAGCAAAAGCTAGACTACTTGTCAGTTGACTGTTTGTCAGTCAAATGTGATTTGCTCTCAGGCAGGGCCTGGAATATATCACCTCTGAGGTCTCTGCAAACCTAAGATACTGTCATCACTCCCTTTCTTTGTGGTTCTTCAGTTATTTGGTTTTCACATCACTTCTGTATGTACTTATTTACTACATTCTCATATCCTTGTGGATGACAAATTTAAGTGGGTACATCTTGTCTTCATAGCAATAATACAAGCTTGAAGGCAGGCATTATCCTCCATAGTGGCTAGCAGAGGGCACTTTACTTAATGAATTGTCACTTTTCTGTTGATATGCACTAGGCCACAGCTACTGAAGACCAAGAAAAAACTTCTTGCCACCAATGTCCTTGGGACTGCCAAATGGTACAACATTAGAAACCTATGTGATTTTGCCAGTGGACATTACATTCAAGATGACACATTACCATCTGCTTTGCTACTGCACTGTAAGGACCCTATATAGGACCTTTCTATCTGCCTTGGAGCTGGGCCCTTCTATACACGTTAGTTTCCCCATTAGAATGTGAGCTCCCTGGAATCAAAGGCTATCTTGCCTTTCTGTTTGTATCTCCAGTACTTTACATGTAATAAATGAATCCTCCTTCTCCTCTTCCTCCTCCTCTCTGTCTCTATTTCTCTCTCACTGTAACCATCTAGCATCACGGTGAAAAGATCCCTTCTGTTCTGTCACATATTTTCAACAAAGTGAAAAATTCAGCACGTGTGAAACAAAGTGGGACTTGTGTGAGCATTTATCAATGCGGGAGGCTATAAAGGAGTATGCTCCTTTTAAAGACTGCAACCATTCTGCATAAAAAAGTAATTCACAAATATCACGACAAGGGAGTGATAAACAGATTTGGCAGGGCAGCCATTCACATATTTCAGAGATTGCTTCCCTTCTTCCACTTCTCAGCCATGTTTTGTCTGTACTTTGAGAAGAATTTAAATACTGATTTTGGTCAAAATTTCCAATATTTTCTAGCACTTTGGGCTCTATCAACATACAAAGTAACCCAAGGTACTCTTCTTACCTATAATAGTGTGGCATTAGCTAGTTAATAGCTTCATTTCTCTTCCAGAATCTGTCAATCCAAAAGTTATTTCCTGAGAGTTATCTAATGGTCATTATATCCCATGTTTTCAGTTTATTTCCAATAAACATTAAACTTTAAGCAACGTAATGAGTGGGGAGAGAGCTTTAGGAAACATGGTCAAGGGAGAGATTGCATCTAAACCAAGATCTCCTTTACCAACTCAAAAGAATAATAATTGCCCCAAATATGAAATAAAAGGAGAAAATTTACAAAAGAGAAGGAAAAAGACTAAGGGAGTAAAAAAATCTCTTAACATAATAAGGAACATAAAACATTCATTTATCCAGACAGTTCTAAGACACATAGCAATAGAAGGGTCATTTTTAATAAAACCAAAACTTAGCATTGCTGCAATGAGGAAGAACTAGAGGCATGCCCAATGAATACAAGATGAAATTAAAGCAAGGCTGCCTCAACTTCCCACTATCATTAGACACAATTCTACAAGTGCTACAAGTAGCAATAAGAAAAGAGAAAGAAACTAAAGTCATAAACATTGAAAAAAGGAAGACAAAATTATTCCTTTTTGTAGATAACATTATTAGCAAAAATTCAGAGGAGCAGCAAAGCAGCTAATTAAAACAATAGTTTCAAAGTTCATAAATTTGTGGGATAAGGATATTGACTTTCCACAAACTTCGAAAATAATTGCACATTAAGGAATCTTACACAGGATATGTAAGAAAGGTGAAGAGAGGAAAAATCCTATTTTCCATAGACCAGCTCCTCGAAATATTAAATGGTCCAGTCTTAGAAGGGGCCATCACAGACTATCTCCTTTCAATGCTCTAAGTTTAAATTTTGGGCCTGTAATCAAAACTCTTAGAAAAGACTCTCTTTGACCATTTAGGAAGTACCAACCAGGCATCCTGTGGAGAAGGGCTCCCTTTTCAGTTTTAATGCCCTTCAATTCAGGGTCTGCAGGTATAGAATTTATAGCAAGTAATCAATAAAACATGGCGAACTGGAATCCTGGGCTCCACAATTGCCGTGGCTGGAGATCCTAGGTCAAGAACGCCAATTCCTACACAGAGAACTGAAAATGAAGTAGGTTCAAAACCCCAAGCCCATTTCTCAAGGCCATACAGCCTAAGGTAGGAGGAGAGGTAGCCCCCTTAGGCCTCCTCTACCTTACTGTGTGGCATCCTTCACCGCAAGACACTAATGCAGGAAAGAGACACATTGTGCACAGTAAGGAAGATTTAAAGACACAAACAGTACCAGCTACTTAGACAAAGGAAAGAGGCGGCTCCTTATCACAAGGCAGGCTAACAAAGAGTGCCCAAATGTGTGCAGTTCTCTTGTCTCCCAGGAGCAGGTTCTTAGTACCTGTAGGTGGTGACTCCATCTTAGATGATCTGGACATGCACCAAACCCTCATTGCATGTATATTGAGATCTCTCTTTTTTGTCCAGTAGTGGTTTTAGTTTTGTGTGAGAGACAAAGAGTCTTAAGATTTGAGAGTTGACTCCAAGAAGCTTTACCATCTAGCTTGGGAGAGAAGACAATTATGCAAGGAAGACCAAAAACAACAATATAAGATAGTACATAATCATAGGCATGCCTAGAACAGTGTGCCAGCACACTCTTTAGGGATACCATACCACTATTCCTCTTTATACTCAGGGGAACTAAGCTGTGCTTAGTTTGTAAATCATATATTTATATAAATTATATATTTATACAAGGCATATATATATGTATATATATATATATATATATATATATAAACTTTCCTTAAGACTAGAAATGCTAAGAGTCCAGAAAGGAAAAGTACAATGTGAGGTGGATGAGTTGAAAAGATTTTCTGGAGAAGATGATGTTTGATTTGTGCCTTGATGGATGGAATGGATTTTGGTCTAGAGATGAGGAAAGGGGGATTTTAAGTAGGATGAATAGCCAGAGTAGTGAATGACTTCTGGCCATCTAGAGTAATCTTAATCTCACGATGGCTCCATAGCCAAATGCAAATAGGGAGACTAGTCCTCAGAGTCTAGGAAACAAATATGAATCATCAGAATGTTATAACTCAAAGGGACTTTAGAAATCAAAGGTAAGTCCACAGAGGGGAAGTAACTTCATTACAGTCACACAGCTAGCAAATGGCATATCGTATCTGATAACCCAGATCTCCTGACTCATCCCCATATTCCTTATGTTCTATCATGTTACCTCACTGACTGGGCCTACAAACTTTCCTTTACCTTATTTTTTCTCACCCATGTTTGAAAAGGCTGATGTGAATGCATATTTTTTCACTAGACGTAAAGAACCCTTTTTAAAACCTAGTTTTATGAGGAACAATATAATGGCACTCATACTGTAGACTCTCCTTGTGTTATATAGCAAGAGGTACACAATTAATGTACACCAATGAGCACTTTAACCACCAGCTAAGTGAATACTTGCTCTAGAACCTTGGGTTCATGAACTTTTGTTTTTAACTGTTTTGATAAATGTATTGCAATATAGATGGTTTCCTCTGTAACACTAGGTATTTTATTTTATATCTTTAAACATATGATTCTGAGAAGGCTTCACCAGAATGCCAACAGGGGCCAGGACCCAACAAAGGTTAAGAATCTTTGCTCTAGTGTAGAAGATCTCAAAACATTGTCACTGTGGGTTCCTGAGACTTCAGGGGATCAGAGGAGTCAAAAAAATTTTCTTAATAATATTAAAATGTTTCAGTTTCAGCTATGGTAAATAAAGACAAATATAAGGTACATTAAAAAAGCCCTTAGGAGGAGGATTTCCAATAATTTTTAAGATTGTAAAGGGATTCTCAGATTAAAAAATTGAAAACCACTGCTCTAGAGAAAGTGTCTTCATAATGAGTTATAATGAATCTTCAAAACTGAGTAGTGGCCAAAGTACAATGTCCCTTGTGTTAATATTAGGCATGTTGATCCAAGAAGCAGCAGAGTTAGATTGATAGACTATTGGCCTCCAAGCCAAGAAGACCCATGTTCGAGCCACACTTTTGCTTCTGGGTGAGGCAAGGTAAGCTATTTTACTTTGCAGTACTCTAGGTGGTTCTCGAAGGCTAAGTCGCAGAAAATGTACCAACCGACAATGGAAAAGGGAGTTTGTTCACCCAGGAGTTCCCCAAACCAATGAAATCGTGAGTTACCCTATTTACTACTGATGAATGTTTTTAATGCCCAAATCTTTGGTGCACAGAGCTGACTTTAATTCCTATTCTGGTGGCAACTGAGCTGAAAGAAACTGAGACTACCGACATCTGGTTTGATAAACCACAGAGCTGTAAGCAAGCTTATAAATTAAATTATTTAAGTGCCTCCATTTGATTTTTTACACCTCAAAGGACAGGCATGACAAACTGAAATGTGTCAAGCCAAAAGAAGCAACCCTTAGTTCTTCTCAAACAACACAAAGTAATTCAATTCTGTGCCCCATTGTTTTAAATAGAGGAGGAATCCCAATGAACCTCAATGATATAATTTGAAGGGCCCAAATACAATCCTTACATGATAGCTCACAGAACTGTTGTTTAGCAAATATGGTTTTTCTTAGAGATTCAATTATTTTCTTACAATAGATGCTTCAATAAAAATGAAGTCCACACAGGTCCTTCCAGGCGCAGGCATGGAAAGGCAGCTGCTGTCTTGTCTTTCTTCCTCACCTGGCTTAAGAAAAGTAGAGTATTAACCCTGGCCAGCAGATGTTCCACTCCAGTAGGAGGTCTGTACAACTCCAATTCAATTTTTGACCCTCATCTTTTAGAAGCTCAGAGAGCATGACATTGAAAATACATAAGAAATGAAGTGCTAGAGAACGGTATATTCATCATTCGTGTCCCATCTCTGACTTTGGGTGTTCCCCTCAGTCCCAAGGATCTGTCTCGGGAACTCTTCTTTTTTCTCCTTTGGTGATCTCATAAGCTGCCATAGGTTTCCTTATCATCCTACATGGATGACTTCGAAGATCTCTACACTGAGCTGCAGTCACTTTCCTGAGATCCAACCCCATATCATCTGTTGGACATTTTGAAACGGATTTCCTATAGACTTCTCAAATATATGAACGAAATTGAATTCACTATATTTTGCCTCACAAATCAACCTCTCCTTCCATCTTCCCAATTTCTATTGGGGGCTTCTTCATCCTTGCAGCCAGCCAAGTTCACTACCTCGATGCCATCACTCTCTCCTCACTCTCATTCGCCCCATATATCTAGACTTTGCCTATGTACCAAATCCTTTCATTTCCACCTCTACAGCATCTAATATATTCCACCTACTCGGCATTCACAGAGCCACAATCCAGGTTCTACCCCTCATTACTTCTGGCATGAGCCATCCTCCACATATGCAACAAGGTATTTTTTCGTAAAGCATAGCTCTGCCCATGTCACCTCCTTCCCCTCCGGCACTACTCAGTAGATTTCAGTGGCTCCCAACTATTTTGAGCATCAAATACAAACTTCTATTTTGGCATTACGAGTTCCTAACAACCTGGCCCCTTCCTAGCTTTCTTGTCTTCTCACAAACTAGTTCCCTCTACACATTCTGCTCTCTATCCATGATGGCCTATCTGCTGTTCTGCACACACTGATGGTCATTCTTTTGTTTCTGTGCTTTTGTATTGGCAAAGGAGATGCATGAATGTAAACCCTGGGTTTTCTTCAAGACTTAGCTTGAGTACCACATTCTATGTGAAGCCTTTCATGATTCATCCAGCTGCTAGGACTTTTCATTTCCCAGCCAACTGCCTTATATTCAGTATACATGAATATATATGCATGTATATTATATATATAATTTTATGCAAATCTATTTATTTGCCACTGTACCTTTCATACTCCAAAGTCATCTCAAGGGCCAGATTTTGTTCAGTATAATATATATCTATATCTATACATACATACACACACGTATACATATAAATGTATATATGTGTGTACATATATACATATACATTTATATATGTATATATACACATTTATATATGTGTATATACATATATATTTATATATGTGCACATTTATATGTGTGCATATGTATACATTTATATATGTGCATATACGTATACATTTATATGTGTGTATATATGTATACATTTATATATGTGTATATACATATACATTTATATACATACATATATTTATCTATTTGTAAAAATAGAGAGGAGTTGATTTTTAACCAACTTCCAGCCCAGAAGGCACAGAATATACTCCTGAGTTGTTAATAGGATTGTAAACCAATTAGAAAGATGTCTCTATGCCCTATCTCTTTATAATACACGGCCTCCTTTCTCTAAAATTGTTAAAGCAACCTTAGTGGACAAGCAAAAAAGGGGGCAGTGGTGGTGTTGCTAAATACCTAAGCTACATTTTAAGAAGTCTAGGCTTGGCAGCACTTTTTGGAGAAGACCTCTTGAGTGGAGTAGGGGAAGATTATTTATACCCTATTCCATGCCCCCCCCCATTAGCCATGGTGTCTAACAATTGAGAGAGAAAGTCCAACTTGCAGTTTAAGAGTTCATGTATTCAAGAAAGCTCCAGGGACAATCAAGTTAGTAGAAATTCATATCCAAAATGGATACAGAGGACAGTCAGTCGCTAGAGAGCAGAAGCAGCTTCTAAGAACAGGACCACTGTCAGCAGAGAAGAAAGATGGCTAAGGAGAAGAGCAGATCCTTGGAGACCAATAGAGACATGGAAGTCAAGGGAAGATGAGTGAGTATCCTAGGAAGAGAGAAAGGACTTCCATGCCCAACCATGCTGGGAGTTGTAAGCTGCCTTTGCCACCTATGTGCCTCAATATCATTTCACTAGGATGTGTGGCAGAGAATACCTCAGGTTTATGGTTCATGAGCATTACCCCCTAGAAAAAGGGTGTTCAACCTAGAGTCCATGTAATCCTATGTATTTTGTTCTATACATTTAAAATCATTACTGTGAGGTGTCTATTGGCTTCCCCAGCTTGCTAAAGACATCTATGAAAACACAAAAAGGTTAAGAAGTGCAGCCTTTGAGACAAACATAGCAACCACCATTTGGGTGGCAACCTGGATCTTAGGGGGCAAAGGCAAGTAAGATTATAAAGTCTTTTGTTGTTGTTGTTCAGTCAGCTCAGTCATATCTGACTCTGTGATTCCATTTGGAGTTTTCTTGGCAAAGACACTGGAGTGGTTTGCCATTTCCTTCTCCAGCTCATTTTACAGATGAGGAAACTGAGGCAAACAGGGTGAGGAAACTTGCCCAGGGTCACACAGCTATAAATGTCTGAGGCCAGATTGGAACTCAGGTCTTCTTGACTCCAGGCCTGGTGGTTTATCCACTGTGCTACCTAGCTGCCCTAGGTCTAGTGGTCTATTACCTTATTGGAAGGATAGTAGTTGATGACTCCCTGATAATTTAAGTGTTGTGGGCAGGCATGTCCCTGAGCAGTGACTGTTGGGAAGGGGGTAGTGGTCCTAAAGTTCTGAATGGAGCAAGGCTCTGGGTTACCTTCCGCTAGGATGGCGTTAGCATTCACAAAGGAAAAGGTATCCAGTGCCTGGTGAAAAGGGGGTAGTAGGGGCTGGAGCAGGGGAGTAGAATAGTACCCTGTTGCCTGTTCCGCAGGAGCCCATTGTTATGTGGGCAGCTGTAAGCAGGGTGGGACGGGGAAAGGGGACGGTATCTGGAGGGCTTCTCATGGTACCTGATCCATCTGGGTACATGTTGTCTCACCTGTTAAAATGGAAGTTCCTTGAGAGCAAGGGTTATTTTCATTTTAGTCCTTATATATTCAGTGCTTAGCACAATGCATGGCACATAGTAGGTACCTTATAAACACATATTGATCAATTCACTGAATTGGGGACAAATTCAATCTCAGGGATGTGAACATTCTTTCCTCTGGCGAAGATGAACCCATGCAGTCATGTGAATCCTAGTCACTCTTTGTCCACAGAGAACATACCCAACACGTTTACTCATTTCTATTTGTCTTTCAATAGTTTGTGGGTGGCAGGCTGTCCGTGTTATTCTTTACTCACTACCTGACAGTCCCACATCTATTTCTGATCGTATATTACTCTGATGATATCTTTCTTGACCAATATTGAGTACAAGGTTGCCAACAGCAATATATGATAACCTGACACTCATTCTGCATCTCTCCACGGCCACCATGGCATCAGCTGCAACTTTGTTTGAACACAACTTAAAAATCTGTTTGACGGTGACTTTCAGCTACATAGTATCATGGAGAGAATACTAGTGTAAAAAGGTGAGTTTTATGGCAGCTTGAAGTTGCTGAAAACAGTGCAGTTTCCCAAATGTAACAGCCCATTCTCCCTCCTACTGAATCAGCAGTCTCTGTCCAAGATATGTGTACTGATGGAATAACTCAGTGGGGTACTGTCTTGTCACACTTGGTAATTCCTGAGTTGTTGATCTCTTTCAAGTGGCCATTGATCTCAGTGAGAAGGCACATGTAATATCTGCGGGCTTGGTTCACCATCTCATGTGCAAACGAAAGCAACTGGTGGACGACTTCATCATCTATTTCTGACTTGATTTCTGCCCAGAAAACCCTCTATGACAGTAGCTGATATTTCTGATGAGCAGATAGCTCCACCTTTTAGGCTTTGCTTGAACTTGAAGATTATTGAATAAAGTCATTTCTATGATTGCATTCATTAGGGAATTCTGTGTGATCTTAAAATAAATAAATACATATATATGGGTATATACGTACATATTATATATTTTATATATAATCTATATGCTTATATATGTTACACATATATATTTGGATATCTTGTTAGAGGAGAGCCTTAAAGAATGAATTTTGCTCTCCCAACCAAGGCAAAGGCTTTTTTGTAATCAATCAAAGAGAGATCTCTACACCTTTCAGCCAAATGTGAAGATGATTTTTATTAGCACTTCATATCTGTAAGTCTTACTATTCCCTTCTCATATTTCATCAAAGTAACTCCAATATATGTGAAAACTACTTTCATAAAAGTTTTCTAGGCATATGGAGCACTACTTGTTGATTTCTTCTCAGTCTCCTTTTTTATACTATGTTTGACTCTGTTCTTCATTTTTTCCAAAACTTAGTGAGAATTTTGTACGTTTCTTTTTTCATGTGCTGCCATGTCCAAAGAATTCATCAGCTAGAGGCTCAGCTGCTGGTGTGGAGCTTCTGCATGAATACCCAGGCTGGTATTCAGGCAGCAAGCTTCATCTCTCACCAGGACCTTACTGAAAGCCTTTGTTGCTTAATAGAATATCTGCCAGGTCTTGTACGCAGCTTTGACAGCCTTTAAGAAGCTTGGATCATCTCCATGCCACCATGAGAAACTTGAATAGGACTTCTAGCCTACTGTTCAGATAAAGGACTAGCATCCAGAATCTATAATTAAAGATACGTATCTATGTGAGCAATATCCACCCCCCAATGGAGAAATTGCCAAAGGACACACACAATTCATTTTTGAAGGAGGAAATAGAAATTGTTACTAAGCACACTAAAAGATTTCAAACTCTCTAATCTTCAACGAAATGTAAATGAAGACAATCCTAAGATTAGATTTCCTAGCTGTTCTAGAAAAGAGGTCTTCCAGAAGCTCAACATTCCACATCATGCATCTGTGCATTTGCATGTGCATTTGGAGAGGTAGTGTGGTATAAGGGTTGGAGACCTGGTCTCAGGGTCAGGATGACCTGGCTTCATGCCCTACCTCTGTCACACAATGACCCATTACCCTTGGGCAATACTAGGTAAATCTCAGAACGGGTTCAGATCTGCATCGATAGAGAGATTTTCCTTGCTGGAAAGCTGCATAAATCAACGAAATCACAAATCAAGGGGAAAAAAACTATATCTCTGCCTTTCACCATTTTTATCTTCCTTCATGGCTCAGCACAGATGCCACTTGTGCTTTCCCCCATGTCCCCAGTTATCAGTGCTCTCTGCTTCCTCAATTTTTTCTACAATACTTTGGTCTCCCTTGATGTTTTCTTTCATTATCTTGTTTATACACACAGAAATATATACATATATACATATATGCACCCAGACCATGCCAATTTTGTATTCTCCTAGAAGAATGCAAGCTCCTGAAGGTCAAAAACTTTCATTTTTTTAATCTTTGTATCCAGACTGCTTAGCATAATGCCTGATACTAGGGAGATGCTTAATAAGTATTTCCTCAATTGGAAATGGCACACTGTATTTAATTTAAAAAAAACCCAACAATAATCAAAAAACCACCTATCAGTTCAAAGTTGGCAGAACTACAAAGAAGAAAGCATTCTCTGTCACACTATTGCTACAATTGCGGAATAATGCAAACATACTGTATGTTGTCAGATTGCTTTCCAAAAGGAGTTTAAAAAAGAAGTTCATGCCCTATTACCCAGCAAAGCTTTACTTTACTGTAATGATAATCACCAGATATTCTATTTGTAGTAGGAAAAATAAATCACTTATGTGTCCAAAAGTTGAAAGATAGGTGAATAAATTATGGTATGTTAATTTACTGGAATATTATGGCATTATAAAAACCATAAATAAGAAGGATACAATGAAATATGGAAAGACTTACATGAACGGATGTAAACTAAGAGTAACAGAACCAGAAAGTTTACCCTAGTTACACGTGTATATGAGTAAAACAAAAGCCACACCCAAAATACAACAAAGCTTTAGATTTGAACATACAATAAATGAAATTTTGGTAGTTGTTCTTTGGATAATTTGTTTGATTTTTATCGGGTTAAAATGCATGGTATTATAGTATTGTCGCTGTTTTCCTCCTCCATATTTGATTGAGATGAAAGTGGTTTGAATATGGGAGCTCTGACTGCAAAGTCACCTTATTTGCTTTGAGTGACGGTGTTTGTTATCAATCCAGAGTTTAGAGTAACATACCAATTCATGCATATGAGTTAGCCACAGCTCCTTCTCTGCCCTCCTTCCCCTTCGAAAGGGGTCCAGAAGAATGGAGGGCAGGAAGAATACCTGTAGGGTGGGCTGCAGCAGACATGGTGCTGATAGAATACTCCATTTCTCAGAATACTATTGGCTGAAGGCAAAGGATAGAAAATAACAGTTTGGCAACTGAGAGGAAGGAAAAACTCTGAAGGGGAAAGGGAAAGACTTTCAGAAGATGATAGAGATGAGAGAAGCCCCACATCTGCAGCGTCTGTGACTAAAGATGAACTGTCAGAAGTAGCTAAGTCAGTGCACCAAGAGCTTGTATATACAAGATCATGCAAAAAGAAGGCGACCCCAGAGCTGGACAACTGGTAAAAGGAACCACAAGAGATTCCTCAAGGGAAGACTGGGAGCCAGTAAAACAGTTGGCACTTAAGTAGCCTAGACCTATTCAACCATTCTCTAGGTTACTGCAGCTTCCCTCAGACTTTCCCCATTGGTGTCATGAGTATGGAAGGAATGAACCAGTTCCATTGGGGCAGGGGATAAGAAATAGCACTCAAATGGAACTACATTAGTATATCTGATTGCTCCATTAAAGGAAACTGGACACTACACCCTTCTAGATTCATTATTGCCTGGAACATTCTATTTTTAAATGCTGATTGGGCGTCTGGAGTTATTTGAGTGAATGGAGTCTAGTACGCATAAGGGAGAAAGAAAATAAGCCAGATTATGATTTCCCTGGAGACAATGACTTCACAGAGAACAATAACTCACTGAAAATATTAAGTATTGAAAAACCTCCAGTATGGAATATGGGCCTGTGTGAGTGTATTTGCTTTCAGCTGTGGTTCTCAGTCCATGCTACAGTGATAATACATTTAATAAAAAATACTTTTTAATAATACCTTCTATATTTTTTCCAGGAACTGAAGTCAAAATCAGCAGCCTATAGTTAGAAGGTTTTATCCATTTGACATAAGAAATGAAGGGTGAGTTTCAGAGAAACCTGGGAAGACGTGTATAAAATAACATAAAGTGAGCAGAACCAGGAAAATTATTTGTATCATGGAAGCATTATAAAGACGAACAACTGTGAAAGAATTAAGAACTCTGATTAACATAATGATTAAAAATGATTCCAGAGGGCCAATGATGAAACATGCTACCCACCTCCTGAGAGAGAAGAGACTGACTAAATATGTAGAAGGAGAAACACATTTTTGGACATGGCTAATAGAGAAATCTGTACAGGTTTTTGGACACAGCCAATAGAGAAATCTGTTTTGCTTCATCTTGCCTATTTATTACAAGGGTTTCTGGTTTTTTTTGCAGGGGTGAGTAGAGGTTGGTGGGAGGAAAGGAAAATAAATGCTTGTTAATTAAGAAAAGTAAATAAGAATAAATTTGGGAAATTTGACCTAATCTGGTCCTCTATTACTTTTACTATTCTCCATGATTTATAATAGCAGCTTAGCTTTCTTATCTGACAGTTTTTTTCAGTATCCTGAAACATAGTTCTATGATAAAATGGCAAGCCATGTAGACTATGAAGAAATGATGGAAAAAACATACCTTGATGTCAGCAGAGCTTTTGTTTCAATCCTCGAGAAAATTCTCCTACTCAAGGTAGGGAAGTATGGCTTAGAACAAGGGTTAGCTTCGTTAGAACTCACATGTCCTTGTGAAAGATAAACAATTCCATTGGGGCCCATGGGTGGGCCCAAGGAGTAGGGGGAAAAGAAGTAGATAAAGCAGGAGGAGGATTGAGAGAGAAAACGAAAGAGGTATGTGAACTACAATGCAACAGAGATCCACCAATAACGGCCCCAGAGGCAGAGTTAGTTTCCATTGCCAACCTTTAACCTGGATGTTCTCTTGCCATGAAGGCAAAGACTAGATAATACCTTAAGGTCCCTCCAAATGCAATTATTTAATTATTCCATTATTTATAACTCATTTAAAGAGATTTTGACAAAAAGAATGTTATGGAATTTCTGACTTATCAAAATTCAGGTCTTTTTTTAACGTAACTCATCATTTAATCTTCTGTTGAATTTCTGTCGGGGGACAGAACAGAATAGGAAAAAGAGTGCTAGGTCCAACGTCAGAGGACTCAAGTTCAAAGCCCAGCTCTGCCATTTACTACTTCTGTTTCTTTGGGCCAAACCCTTACCTTCTTTGGGCCTGTTTCTTCATCTGCCAAATGAGGAAACTGGACTAGATGACTTTGAAGGTCCAATCTGGTTCTAAACCAATGATGCTATAATTCCCTTCTTCTACATACCCTCTGGAAAACAGCCATTTTGTAGATTCTTTTGAAATATGTAGTATGCTTCATTTGATACCAAAGAAATTTTTAAAATGTTATTTCAATACTCTATTCAGTTATAAGGCAGTTCAGCAGTGAGCTCTACTGTAAATCATGAGGTACACAGAACTCTATGTTCCCATCAGTAAGGAAATAGGCATTTTCATTCAAATCGAGCAGGATGTTCAGCTCCCAGGATAATGAGCAAGTGAAGATCTTTTTTATTTTGCAGACAAGGCAGATACCATACTTATAGTTTAGGCTCTCAGGGATAGAAATCTTAATGGAGGACAAGATTCCTCAAAACTTTATGGAAGCCAGCTTTTCAAAGTTGGCATTTGGTAGATCCTTGTCAATGACAATTTGGATTCCTATTTCTTGGGATCATGGTTTTCTTGACAGCTCTTATGAGTCTCGTCTTACTTTTAATAGTCTTATAATTTCCTTGCTCTCCTTTCTAATGAATATTTCATCTATGTCTGAAGGAATAATGATTGTGTGTTTACCAAATGACAAGATGTCAAACAAAAATACACCTAACGGAATAATCAGCCTTTCTGAAGATGACTAAAGGGGATTCTTTCATTTCCTCCTTCTACTTACTAATGGTACTGTCAAAGAGAAAATGAACAGTAGTTTTGTGTGTTCTTAGAATTAGAACTATGAATCTAGCAAAAAAAATTCGTAGATGCCGCTGTCACAGTGACAACACATAAATGTGCGCTCAGATGGGTGTCATGGTGCGTACATGCACTTTGGCTCATGGACATGGAATGGGCCTTGGAAATTGCCTAAATATCCTTCCTCCCCCTTCTCTCCTCCCTCATTTTAAAGAGCAGGAGACTGAAGTAAAAGTCTATTCATCAAAGATCAACAAATTAGTAGGCCCTGCCTGTGTTAACAGTTCTGTATTAGACTAATGTTTTGTTTATTTAACAGACAACTGCTGACTTCATTAGTGATGACAGTTTATCAAAGCAGTGTGTACTGAGGTAGTAAATCTGGCTTCTGTTTACTCTTTGGTCACTGAGGCTAATTAATAATCGTTCATTGCTTTTACTAATCCCAAGACTTTTTTACTTAAAAAATTATATCCACATACTATTATTTTGACTTCCCTAAGAGCCACTAATGAGGACAATTAAACAAGGGAGACAAAACTAAAAAAAGAAGTGTCAACAAAAGCCCAATTTTCTAATTTGCTAATAGATAACAGCCAAGACACAAGTAGAATTTTCATCTCTGCTGCCACTCAGAGGCAAGGGCTTCAGAAGAGCAAGACAGGTTAAGGGAAGGGAACAACTGGATTAGAAGATGTTATCTGAGAATAGGATATATATTTCTGGATTATAGCAAATGGAATGCACCTAATAGTGACTGATAAAAATAAATGAACCCAGAGTCCTGAAAATCCTATAAGAAGTATCCAAACTTAGTGCAAAACTTACAAAGAGCACAGGAAAGCTAAGGCTAACAAAGAGGGATTTTATTTTTAGTTATAGAGTGGGAAAGAGCAACTTCAAGGAGTGTGAGGTGGGGAAAAACCATTGAACCCTTCTTTTGCTTTGCTTTATTTGACAATGAAAATAATCTTTGGACTGGAAAAATGGAATAAAAATGGCTAATATGAAATTGAATCTCAAGATAAGGAAAGACACCAAGAAATAACGGAGCTAGCTGCCTTTGATGACTTCAAGTTACCAGCTCCAGATAACCAAATGCCAGGGTGCTAAAAGAATTGGCTGGTGTGTTTTCTGAGACATTACTGAATTATTTTTAGATGATTCTGGAGAATGGGAATGATTTTACTGGATTAGATAAAAGCAGAAGTTGTCCCATTTTTTTTCAAAAAGGAAGAAAAGGGAATAAAGTCTACAAACCAATGAACTTGACTTTAGTTGTAGGGGAAAAATCTAGAATGTATTATTGAGCAAATAGATGATGATGATGAAGATGACAATGGTGATGAAGATATTTATATAGTACTTTGAGGTTTTCAAAGCACCTTATAAATATTATCTCATTTGGTCCTCACAACATGTGAGAAAACAGGCAGGCAAAGGTTAAATGACTTGCCCAACAGCCACACAGCTACTAAACTCCTGAGGCTGGATTTGAAATAAACTGAAGTCTTCCTGACTCCAGGCCTCTACTGTACATGTTAAAAAAGGAAGCAGTGATCACAAAGAGCTGCCATGACTTCTTAAATAACAGGCCATGCCAGGCCAAATTAATTTCCTTTTTTGATAAGAGTTTGTAGGCTGGTAGATCAAGGGAATTTTATGGATGTATTTTACCCAGACACTAGCAAAGTATTTGATGCAGCCACCCACATTATTCTTCTTGAAACGTTGGAAAGAAGTACCTGAGACAATAATACACTTATGCAGATTCAAAGCAGACTGAATGGCCAGACACAAACAGGGCAATATCACCTTGGAATAAAGGCTCCTTGTGGATGCCCCAGGAAACTAGGCTCAGGCCTCTGGTACTTAACATTTGTGTCCATAACTCAAGCAATGGCAGAGATGACGTGCTAATCAAATTCACGGTAACAAAAACCTAGGAGAGATTGTTAACCATGTTGAGTAATGGAATTGGGATACATAAAGATTTCAACAGGCTAGAAAATTGGACCCAATCCAATTGTTGTTGTTGGGTCATGTAAGTTGTGTTCAACTCTTCATGACCCTATTTGGGGCTTTCTTGGCAGAGATACTATAGTGGTTTGCCATTTTCTTCTCCAGATAATTTTAGAGATGAGGAAACTGAGGCAAACACTGTTAAGTGACTTGGCCAGAGTCACACAGCTAGGAAGTGTCTGAGGACAGATCTGAACTCAGGAAGATGAGTCTTCTTGACTCCAGGCCCAGTACTCTATCCACTGCAGTGCCACCTAGCTGCCTAATGCAAGCTTCACATTTGATTTTCTTTTTTAAAAAGTCAACTTCACAACTTAAGGTGGTAAGAGATGATGTGGGTGGGGAAGGGAGGTATAGCTAGGCAACAAGTCATTTGAAAAAGATATGTGGCTTTTAGTGGACTGCAAACTCTATGAATTTAAAGAACTTTAAATGATACTGAGACCTCCCAAGTGATAAAACTTCAACTACTAATACAGGTTGGCACTTTCTCTGCAACTTAAAGTCCTAGGGAGCTGCCTCCCTAGAGAACTGTGATTTGCCTAGAGTTTCAGAGCTTTTATGTAGAGCTAGGAAGTCAGAGGCAGTACTTGAACCTGGGTCTTAGCTTCTGAGTCAGCTCTCTATCCACTAAGCCATGGTTGTTCTTACAGCACTCAATGACAAACAAAGCTAGTGTAATGCATTAAGGCAGAAGGTACAGTGTTCTGAACTAGAGAGGTATCTGGCCTCCAGTCCTGTGCCCTGGGCAGGTCCCATCTGGACTACTATGTTGAGTTCTGGGCTCCATATCTTAGGAAAGACATCGATAAACTGGACAAGAACATCCAAAGGAGAGTGACCACAATAGGGCAGTGCCTTAGGATTATGTTTAGACTGTTTTGAGAATTATGAAGTTAGGAAAGGAGACACAGAGACCCAAATAGAGAGAATAGTATCTGTTCATACACACACACACACACACACACACACACACACACACACACATGCACACACAGAGTTATATTTTTCTGTTTCACCTAAAATGCCTCTTTTAAATTGGAGCATATATAAAGTACTACAGACTAGGCTGGGACAAAATAGCTGGTTGATGAATTCAAGAAATGTGGCTATTTTGAGTCACATCAGCTGAATATTTTCATCTGACATTTGTCAGACAGCTAGTAAAAAGAGGGCAACAACATTTGAATGTCACCAATTCGATACTCATTCTGTTCAAAAGACCCTGGCTATTTTTGACTGTATGCTATACCTCATGGCATTACATTGCCCTGTTGTGTTGATTTCAGTTTCTTCCGAAATATGTAGTGTGTCCTCAGTGATACTTTGGAAGTATATTGGACTGAAAAAATAGTGATTTCAAATTTATTAAAGTGAGATGGAGGTCTATGGAAAGGGTGGGCTTTGCCTCACCCAAAAAAAGGCTACTGCTTTCAGCTGTCGGGTAGGCTATATTAGTGGGGTGGAAATAACACTCACGAACAGAGATTTGCTAGAAGCCACTAGAGCCATTCTATTAACTGTAGATCCCATTTCCCCAGTCATCAGGGTTGGAAATACAGATGCATTGCCAACCACGGCTTCTCTACAAATACTTACCTGAAACTCAAGGATTTATATTTGAAGCAGTGGGGGTGAAGGAAACATCCCATTATAGCTTTTTCTCTAAGAGCAGGTAAGCTGAATATATAAAGAAATAAAATAAACTTTGAGCAGGGTCTACACCTCTTTGATCCTCCAATGTGTGTTTATTATAAGTCATATCCTAAGATAAGGTAGAAGATATAAGATATTCATTCTGAAAAGAAAGTTTTAAGATGCAGATAAGCAGTAAATCTTTAAGATATGCAGATGGTGAATAAGAATGTAGTCGAGTCTCCTTTATGATGGATGTCACAATTAAATGTCATTTCCCTGGAAAGCTTTGAGAATGAATGGGTATAAGGAACAACTCACCACACTCCTTCACATGAGCTCTCTCATACTAAGTTTATTCTACAATTTTATGGACTCATTGGGAGGAGATCAGATTGAGAATTTTTCAATAACAGATGCATTTATATGCTACCATAGCCAGATCAATATTGTTCAGTTGAGTGGCTCATCAACAGTCATTCCTTATATCTACATCAAATCTATCTGCTTTCCTTGACCATCCCACACATATTCTACAGAAGTGACCTTGCTGCTCATCATTACCCCTTCCTTCTTAGTGCCTCGTTTTTACTCACAATACAATGAACAAGTCCTAACTTTGCCAGGGGCTGGAGGGGGGGGCAGAACTCAAGCCTCTGGCAGTTTTTGAAATGAGTAAAAAAGAAAATGTTATACTCACTCTCCCTCTCTCCACAGCAAAGAAATTCTACCATAGTTTCTTCTTTTTTGATGAAGGGCTATTGAGACACATCAAACACAGACACTGACAAGTCTAGACTAATGGAGAGAAGGATGACTTTCATGGTCAGTTATAGGCAATTAATAGCACAAAAAAGAGGCTTTTAAGTCTGGGGTTCTTAACCTGGAATCTGTGAACTTTAAAAAAAATGATTATATTATTTCAATATAATTTTTTTATCCTGCAATTCTTCAAATTTTATTTTATGCATTTGCAAACATGATTCTGAAAAGGGGTCCCTAGGCTTCACCAACCTGCCAAAGGGCTGGACCCATGCCACCAAAAATGGTTAAGAACCCCTGCTTTAAGGAGATTGAGTGCAAAATGTCCAAAGTCACTGGTTTCAAGATTCAACTCTAACTCTCCTTAGGCCCAAATTCTGATCTGTCTTAAACAGATGGGAGACTTGATTTCGATCAGCACATTTAGAGCAGAACCATCATATATTAAACTCTAGGTGCTTCCTCTGGCAAAGTGTATTTGTGTCACTGTGTTGTGCCCTAACACGGCCCTAAAATTATTTGCATAATCTGGTGGGTTTTTTTTAAAGGAGGGTAAAAAGCTGAACACACATTATTTAAACAATCCATGTAAGAAAGATGTCAGGGCCAGCTTTTTTATTCTTATTTCTAAATTAGATCATTCATCAATGAAATGAGGAACAAAGAAAGGGAAATGTTCCCCTACACCAGGTGAATTTTCCCTTATATTTCATCTCAAATCATTTCTAAAATATTATGATCCATAAACTTCATTTCCTACTTTCTCCAGCTTTCATCATCAGAATAGCACCCATCTTTAGGTGCACTATCATTGTTAACATTTGATTGTATTGCTACATCTCATTATTATGTATTAAACTCTATTATTTATGGCCACTACCTAATCTGATGGGAGACAGGAAAATTATGGAAGGCTTGGCACTTCAGGTATAGGGCATTTTATAGGGATGAAAGACTGACTAGAAAGTGTCGATGGTCCTTCAGCTGTACCTCAGGTCATTAACTCCAAGTGGTTATTTGCTCCCAGTCACTGTCCTGTGCCCAGGTTGTTATTGCTGTGATATGTAGATGAAGGAGAATATATTTTAACTGCTTTAATATGAACTCAGGGCTCATGAAAGGTGCCAGATTGGAAGCATTGGAGTCTGAAGTCATTGGGTTATGCACTTGGCTGGTCCCAGAGTACAGAGGAATGCTTGACCTTGAGCGGCCACTTTGCCAAAGGAAGAAAGTACCATTGTTGTCATTCCAGAGGCTGACAGAGAAATGGTCTGTCAGCAGCACAAACTTTTCAGTTTTCACCAAGCATCAAATGCCAAACTAGTGAACTCATGAATGAGAGGTCACTAGCAGAGATCTCTTCCAACCTGTTTGGGGGGAGTATAGAAGTATTGGTTTAGAACCACAGAATGTCAGTTGGAAGACACCCAAGAGGCCATCTTGTACAACCCAATCCTGATGGACAGTCCCCTCTACAAGACACCCAACAAAGAGTCATCCAGCCTTCACTTGCAGACCTCTAGTGCAGGGGAGCTCATTACCTCCCCAAATAGTCCCATTCCACTTGCAAGTAGCACTAGCTGTTAGGAAACTGTTCTTCACGTCAAGCCTACAATTTTCCCTCCCCAATTTTCTCCCATCGTTCCTGCTTCTCCTCTCTGGGACTGAAGACAGATCTAGTCTCTTTTCACTGACACACCTTCAAATACTAGTAGCCAGCTATCTTATCCCCATGAGTCTTTTCTAGACTACACAATTCCCATTTTTCATTTGCTCCTCACATAGCATGAACCTGCCATGTTTCACCATCCAGTCTGTCCTCTTCTTCACACTCCAACTTATCAATGTCCTTCCTAAAATGTGGTGCCCAGAAGTGAGCAGAGTATTCGAGAAGTGGTCTGAGGATAATAACCTCCTCATTTCTGGTTATTTTACCTTTCTTATGATCACCTGAACTTTTCTGGCTGCCACCTCAGACTAATCAATTTTTTGGGGACAGAGGAAGGCATTTATTACATTCTTCCAGAGAGCAGGTGTAGTGCTTGCTGGAACACTCACACTGATACAGCTGCAGGAGCAGGGGTAACCATTCCCTCCACTCCTCCTAGAGTTATGGTTAGTTTACATTCTTTACTTTTTACATAGTTTTCCTAGGTTATACAGTTTATGTAGGTAGGATAATAAGGATACAGAAGCAAAAGTGAAGTTAATTAGAATTTCCTTGTCTTAGTTTAGGATTAATCTACATTCTTTTACTTCCCCTACCTTCCCTCTTTAACATATGCAAATTATGCAAATCAGTAGGCCTGGACTCTTGAACAAGCCCAGACCCTAGACAAGCTTGAACTGGTTCAACCGGTTTGGCCTCTCTAGTTTGACTAATCGGTTTTTAAAATCACTTCTTATTACTTAACTCACCAAACTGTTCCTACAAAACATACTTTCCGGTTGTAGTTTTTTTTATTTTTTAGCATTTTGCCTTATATGGGCTCTATAAGGGACCAGTCCTTTTTTGCACAGAGCAAAGAGGATTGTGTGTGTGTGTGTGTGTATTTAAGTCAAATAAAGCATCAAATTTTGGTTGGCTTGAATTAAATGGCACAAGAGAACATCCTGGGCCTTAAGTTATTGCTTGCAATTCATTTGATTGACTACTTAGAATCATAGGATGGTGGACCTGGATGGAATTTTATTTAATATATAATTCAGTGCTCTCTTTTCACAGAAGAGACAACTGAGGTTCAGAAAGAGGGAAGGACTTAATCCGAGACCACACAACTAATAACTAGTAGCAGAAACAGGAATGAGTTAGGTGGCACTGCAGTGGATATAGTGCCAGTCCTGGAATCAGGGAGATATGAGTTCAAATCTCACTTCAGATGCTTACTGGCTGTGTGACCCTGGGCAAATCACTCCACCCTGTTTGCCTCAGTTTCCTCATCTATAAAATGAGCTGGAGAAGAAAATAGCAAACCACTTCAGTATCTCTGCCAAGAAAACCCCCAGTGGGGCCCCGAAGAGTTGGACATGACTGAAACATTGAAAATCAGCAGGATCCGGAGGGAAACAGAGATCTTTTCCCTAGTTCAGTGCTCTTTCCCCTACAACTACTCTGCTGCTACTTCTAATATAAACACTGGATCCCTCTTGAACTCAGATTACTTTGTTTTCATTTCCTTTATAATCATACAATCTTCTTAGCTTCAATATAGCACTGCAACCTCTGAACCATTCTTTCACTTCTGCTTGTCAGTATTTATTTACATCCTCCTTTCCCCTACCCCTCTCTCCACATATTCAAGTCTTGGAGGAGTATGATAGTCTGCAAGGTAACATTTCAAGTGAGCAAATTCACAATTCCCTAAAGGGAAATCCTTTGTTTAAGTGGCAAAGTTGATATTCTCACTCCTGAAAAGTTTTACTCTGTTCCCTCTCTCTTGTTGTCACTCTCTGAAATAAGCCTTTTAACCTGCCTCTACTACTTTGCTCAGATCTAATACACTTCCTATACTAATATGATCTTTTGAAAGACCATAATCATCCTTTAATGTTTCTGCTATTGGTTGAGTGACAAACTGAACTTCCTGTACCACTAAAATACATTTAAAAATACTAGCACGACACAATTTTCCCTAAACTAGAAGCCAACCAGTTTTAACCATCAGCTAATTTTCTCCTGCCCCCCCCCCCCCCCCCGCCACTCTACATTTTAGGAGATGAAGATAAATCACAAGAAAACAAGTTATTATTAAGCACTGAGCTGAAAAGAAACTAGAACTTCCTGGTACTACACTAAGCTCATCACACACTCACTCAAACACTAATACATTCAATACCTAAGCAATAAAAATTCACATTCAGAAAGACTACCCTGAGACAAAGTTAGATTCTCTGTGATCAAAAAACAAATGTAATTATGTTTGCCTTATGCTACTCATAAATTCAAATTTTTTTTGAAGGATTTTGTTTAATAAAGGTTGAAACAAAGGGGGGGTTTCTAGTTAATCTTTAGTTAATTAGGCCTTGCAAGGAAGTAGCAGACAGCGCACTAGACTTGGAGTCAGGAAGACATGGGCTCAGATTCCACCTCAGACACTCACTAGTTGCGTGTGCCTCAGTTTCCTCATATGTAAAATGAGAGGTATTTGAACTATCTTCTAAGTTCTTTTTCAACCTGTAAATCTATGACACTGTGACAAAAATGTTTATTAAATGAATAAACTATTATTCAATTAAATTAATAAAAATTCAATTGGCCTAAATTTCCCCATCCCTAAGCAGTCTGGTAAACCAGATTTAAATGTAATAGTAAACACATTGCATAAATAAATTTCTCAATTTTTAAAAAAAAAGTTGTGTCAACAGCATATACTTTACATGGTGTTGGCTTACCAATTCAGACATTCATTTCTGCCATAAACATTCACAGTACCAGCGAGGTTCACAAAATAGAAACACTTGTTTTACTATTGTGGAAGGGGAAAAATTTTTGCTTGCTTAATTCAGCTAGGGCAAATATTTCTGGTGGAAAGCCGCTGCTCCCACACCATTTATAAACATTCCTATTGGCTATGGACTACCAAGTCATAGGACTTAACTTAGTGGCTATACCACTAAACCAAAGTTTTGGAAAGCTTAGGACAACCCAAATCCTTTAAAAAATAATTTCCTTGACAGAAGTAGTGGGCACAAATAGGCTATATTGAAAAAAAAAGCCTATAAATGGAATATACCTTAGAGACTAATGGTTGATGGATACTCTGTGTGTTAGGGATGTATACCCTATTGAAAGGATTTGGTCACTTTGACAGCATATCTACTTACAACTCTTATGTTCATTTCCCAATTTAGAACTGTAGACAGGCCACTACTTTTTGATTGGAGAAGTCCCTAATTTTGTTGTCCCAGTATAAAAAGATGTATCTGTACAAAAGGCACTCATAAATAACTGTAAAAATTTATCCTTAGAACTAACACTGCTGTGTTGCTAGGAGTATAGTAGAAAAAAACCACCTCCTATCCCCAATTGCTATAATTTTGACACAAAGGTTACAAAGGCCTTTCTGGAATTGTGGTTAGGTCTTAAGAAATTTAAACTTAAAACTGCTGCTAATTGAAATGGAGGGCAATTTCCTTTTGTAGGGGGTCAGGGATAAGTGACCTCACTGGTCCAGGGAACTAATTCCCCATTAGGGAACTCCCTCTATGAAAGTCCTGTCACTTAAGATCTAAAGGAATCACCTGGGAGTTCAGAGAAGTTAAGGGACTTGGCTCAGTGTTACAGAGCCAGGATGTGTCCAAGGTGGCACTTGAACTCAGGTCTTCCTGACTGAGGCCTACTATATCCATGGCAGAATTCTCATCTATTTTTCAAAGCCTTCCTTAATTAATAAGAACTGAGGCAAATTTCTTCCCAGACTACCACTATTATATGTTCCTGGCCTACTTGTTATATGTTGCTTTATATATATATATATATATATATATATATATATATATATATATATATATATATATACACACACACAAACACACACATACATATATACAGATAGATGTGTGTATGTATATATATATATATATACATATCCCATTGTTATATTTTCATAGTTATAATGTCCACTGTCAGCGTATCTTTTCAAGAATTCCTATATCGAAGAAAAATAATGCATAGTCTAGCTTTTATAACTGATTGCACATGTTGACCCATATTGATTTAGTTTAATTTAAATTTCTGGAAGGTGTGTGTGTATATGTGTGTGTGTGTGTGCAGGTGTGCACATGGGGTGGGGGGAAGATGTATGCTGGAGGGGAAGGTTAGGGGTGGGTATGTATGTGGCCCAGATTTGTAGTGTCATTGATATAGGGAACTCACTGGTTCACTCTAAACTACTACTTCTACCACTGCATCTCAACAACTCATCTATAATCTACAGTCTTACAGAGTAGTAACCGGAAACCGAGAAGCCGAGTGACTTGTCCATGGTGACAAAGCTAAGTACTGTCAGCAGCAGCTCTGGAACTGAAGTCTTCTGACTCTAATACTGGCTTTCTATTCATCATGTCTTTCATTCCAGATCATATACTCCTAAAATGTGAACTTAAAGGAAATCTCTGAGGCAGCTTCTTAGATATCATGGTGTATTGAAATGACACAAAAGTGAAAAATGGATAAAAAATTTTAAGGCACTAATGTTCTAAGACTTTATGATTGGTGCTTCAATTAACCTTATGGCTCTAATTAATTGGTTTCTTCCAATATCTAATTTTACATTTCGGACAATATTTCATCTTGAGGGTCAAAAGGCTTTCCACATAGTGAATTATAACAAAGGACATGACCTGAAATCAGGTTAAGAATACGGGCAAATTTTGAAATCACCACCTTTGAGAGAGCTCACCAAAATGATCTCATAGTGTTATTATTACATCACACTGTTGCTAACCATTTCTGCGCCCAATGTTTTGTATGTAAATCATTCATAAATGGAAGCTCTGCCCTTGATTAGTTGCCATCAGTTGGCTGATACGCATTTTTCATAAGGGAAAATGATCCTCAGGAAAGATATGTGGTTCCCTCCTAAGACTAAGTCAATCAAAAGCTTTCAAAGGAAAGCATTTCACAAAGTACTTGGAGCTCAATGACCAAAAATATTCCTTGCTTCTGTGCCACATAAACCAGGGCAAGTCTGTGGAAACTGGCTTCATACCCATCAGCTAGCTAGCAAAAACTCTTTAAGAAGTAAATTGGCCTATATGCAGCATTCTGACATGGTGAGAGCCACAGCTTACTGGGAGGCAATGGGCCTATTAATATGAGATTTTTTCCTTTGCTCATCCCCCAAATACCTGAAAGGTTGCATGGGATAGAGATAAACACAATGGCTCTCCAGATAGGAGACCTGTGGTTAAATCCTGCCTCAGATGTTTACGGTTTGTATGACCCTGGGCAAGTCATTCCACTTTCCCTCCCTGGCCCTCAGTTTCCTCTTCTGTAAAATGAGGGGCTTAGACTAGATGACTTCTGAGGTCCTTTTCAGTTCAAAATTTTTCCTATGAATAGGAGAAAAAAATATCAGCCCAGCTTTCTTGACTGCACACCTTAGTATCTTAGGGGGCCTGAGTCTGGGGCCTTTGGGAAATGGGAAAAAAGTTTTCCCTGCTTCATTACAAATGAAATATAATGATACCTTTCTTATTACTCTTGTACCTATATTAATGTCTCTCTAGTGGATCTTGGCCATGTCAGGTACGCTTCATTTCCCTAATAACATTTTTACTTATGTCTCAGGTAAGAGACATTGGACTGTTAAAATCTATCCCTGCTAAATAATTATGCCATTCAACTCCCAATATTATTTTTTCAGTGAGTTATTCACTCAGAAAGACTTTGCATGAGAAGCAACAAGCTAACTGCAATGACACAGGTCAGCGTTCTCAGAAGACAAAGGTAACTGAATTCCAAAACGTCGCTTCCCTTCCCTGCATCTAAAGAACTTACAAGATCCCATTCTTGGCTGCAGCTTCCTTCTTTCTGGCAACGTGAGCATTCCTAATGATCAGACCTGCCAAAACTTGTCAAGGCCATTTTTCTTCTTTTCCATTAGAGGTGACTGTGGCTGAATAGCCAAGTAATCTATAGTCTAACTTCACTTAATTGTTTTTACTACATGACATGAGGAAATATAGTGGGCAATCACTTCTGTTTTACACAAGGTAAATCACAAGCATTTTGTTAGAGCTGTATGAAAATGGCCTTAGCTTCTCTTAATCTCCTATGAGCTCCCTGCTCATAACTTGAGAGAATAAACTCAGCTCTTACTTGTTCTCCAATGAGCAAAAGCATGGCCTAATACAGAGGATTTCAAACTTTTTCAATCTGCAGACCCCGTCTCAGTAGGCTCATTAGATAATTTGGATCATTTAGCCTAATCGCTTCTACTTGGCCCTTTAAAAGAAAATCAAACACACCAGCATTAGTGGTGAGAATAGCAGTGCTTTGAAAAAGGCACAAATGGATAGCAAAAAATGGTGATAGTGTTGGAGGGACTGTGGACAGACAGGCAGACCCAATACACTGTTGGGTGAAGCTGTGAATTGGTCTATTCTGGAGAGCATTTTGGAATTATGCAAAAGAAAGTGACTAAAGTGTCCATACCTTTTTGCCCAGAGATCCCACTGTTAGGCACATACCCCAAGGAGGTCAAAGACCTAAAGAAAGGTCTCATGGATGCCAAAATATTCAGAGCAGCCTTTTTGTGATAGCAAAGAACTAGAAACAAAGAAGATCAAATCAAATGTAGAACTGATAAACAAGTTGTAGTAGATAGATATAACTGAATGTTATCATGTCATAAGAAATTATGAATGTTAAGGATTCAAAGAAGCTTAGCTAGGATTATATCAACTGATGCAGAGTGAAGTAAGCAAAAGAGGAAAACAACATACACGTGACAGCAATATAAATGGAAAGAACAACAAAAATCCCAAACTGAACGATGTAGCATCATAAGGACTGAGTTTGGCCTGAGAGAAGAGATAAAAGAATGTAATTTCCCTCCTTTTTTGCAGAGGGGTGGGACCTTTGCATATGGAACATTGCAGATGTTGTCAGACTCCACTGATAAAAGTTTTGCTCAACTTTCCCCTTTTCACTAGCTTTTTTATTTGGTAAAAAGGAAGGCTCACAGGAGGGGGCAGGGGAGGGGTATATTTGGAAACAAAGGCAATAAAAAACCAAAGATTTTACTAAAAAACTATTTTTAAAAAAGAAAAGGATGTGAATATCCACAGGTAACATGACTTAGAGGTAAGAATATGGCCATCAGGAAATCTGGGCTGTGGGTTTCTGCTACTGTTTTAGCTGTGTGATCGTAGGCACATCCTTCCCTTTCCATCCCTAGGTTTGTCTCCCCAGTTGTCGCATTGGGGTGGAAGGCAATGTGGTTGGGTCAGCCGATCTCAAAATTAACACCCTAAGAGGAATATCTTAAGTAAGGCATCAATTCATGTCGACAATAAAATATGGCCATCATTAGATCATAAACATGAAAAACAAAGGAACTGACATATGACACCTGCATCAGGGATAGGGTTAGTACTCACTTAGTCCCAATTTATCAGTAGCCACTGTGTGATTTTACCACATGGGGAGGCACGTTTGGGGAGTTCTGATTACTTGAACCATTGGATATTCTTATCTACATAATAAGCCATGTTTTATTGGGGCCTACAGTGTTAGAAGATACCACCTAGAGCACGTGGAAAACATCACTTTGAGCCTCCTTATTACCAGGCACTGTGAGAACCTTCACTTTTCTTCTCTCTTAAATGAGGCTTGTCCCTGGGTACTAAACCAAATGTCAGGGACTAGAGTTCTCTCACTGAGTCTATTATTGTTAAACACATTTCCTTAAGCATGTGTTATTGAATGTTTTACAGAAGTATATTTGAAAAATTTTCACCCTCCTGTGTTAAATTGCCCTTAAAATAATTTCCCTTGCACTGAATTCTAATTGTTTACATGAAAATTACCTCACTTTCACAAGTTGTCCGATGTTTCAACAAGAAAATATCTCGAACAGAGAAAAAGAACAAAACAATGAAAAAGATGTAGCACCCCTATGTTAACACTTCATAGATTTTGAACCAAAAATAAATGGTGTCCCACCATTTCACTGGGCTAAATGTGAAGTCTGAACACATGATCAGAATGTATTTGTAATAAAGAACTACATATTCTAACTAAATATATTTGAAAAGAGGCATTACCTCAAAATAATATAAAATGTTTCCTACTATAGTGTATGAAAAATTGGTTTGATTCAGAGCAGGACAATTCCCACTAGGGCTCTAAATTGCTCAACCAGTGTTTGCTTGCTCTAAAGATTTGGTCAAGTTGGTTCACAATGTGTCATTGTAATCTGGACAGATGACCTAATGGAAAGAAATAATCTTCCTCTAAAGTCCTCTTCTGCTGGCTCATTGTAGTGTGTATGGGGGTGGGTGGGTGGGATCCTGATTCTTGAAGGCTATGCCAGTGGCAGGTCAAGAGACATCAACCGACCACCCCACTGCCCATCATCCTTTAGAAATAACTTCATGGAATACTACTGCCCTAGAAGGAAGTTGTATTTAGTACACTTATTTAGCAATTTTCTTAATGGTTCCCTACACAAAACACTTCTATAAGCATTAAAATAAAAATTATTCATATTCTCCAAAAATGCTCATCTGGAGTTTAAAGTAAACATTGTCTACAACATTCATGCTAAAATAGTTTCTAGCCTTTTTGAGAAACGGCCCTTAGGGGTCAGGATTGTGTTTTTTTCCCCCATTTGTGAGCTAGTAAAGGAACTCATACCGCTATCTCCCAATGTTAGCAATTTAACAGAACAGTTGTCAATATATCATTAAAACACAAGGAGTAATAATGCTCAGATAAACATTTTGTTGATAGGAATTCACTCAATTTCAAATATATTCTGCATTTCAAGTTTAGTTTGTAGCTGTGGTGTATTTATACACCTCTATATTTAAACACAGGTGTCAATTAGCAGGATTGAGACACCTTTAATAAGGCATCATCATGGGTGCAAAGATGTGTAGAATAAGATGAGTTCATTATCAATAACTTTCCTGAATTAATCATCTCTTAGGACATTGAATTTTAAATGTACCTGAAGAAACCTGGATTACGGAGATGTGCCATCTGCAGAATCATTGTGTAATTTCAGCGAACAACTGATGAGTTTTCTTAAAACATATGCAGCTGGAATATAGGCACTGATACAGCCAATAAGCCAATAGTCCAGCTAATCTGGCATGCTTGCTTTGACAGGTGTCTAAACTAGACAGAAGCATTAGAAAGAATACATACAATTATACTCAAGCAATAATGAAAAATCAAACAACTGGGAAACGTTGTCCCCGACCTCAACCAGTGATCAGCTTTTCCTCTCAGGTACATACAATGACTCCCCACCTCCAGCGTTCCTCCCCTACGTTTTCACTCATGAAAATCAGCAAGACTCCCATTGCTATCTAACAACAGAAAGAGTTGGGTTCTGCTACGTAGTTACAAGAACGACTCGGACCATACATTAGAGCAACAAAGTGATACAGTACCTTTTACTGGAGCATCAAAGCATTTCCAAAGTAAAGTTAGGGCAATATCCAAGTGGAAACTAGGGCTACGTCTCCATGATGACTAAAATCTGGATTGAACACTTTAATCATCTGGATATTTGGTATCATTCAGATGAAATTTTCACTTCTTATCTGGATGTTATGACACAGTCACAAAATTATTTACAAACAAAATATATTAAAACTCAATATCTGACTACTAGATAATGTTTTCTCTAATCATTTCCAAGATTGCGAACCATTGTTGCCATACGGAATGTACTTACCAATTCATCTGACCATCCACAATCACGCTTAGGTTCTATTTATACTTTGGAATGCTGGTCACCTTCAAAATTAAATAATGTAAATCCATTTTTATTTTACTTTAATCCCCCTCCCCATTATCCGCTTTCTAAGTACATAAGTTAGTAGCTCAACTTCCCAGAAATAGTAACACAGTATGAGAAATTGTTAGGGTTGTCATTGTCGATATAAAATCAAAACAGTCTCAAAATAGAGCAAAAATCATAATTGATAGTAATCATTCTCTCTTAGCCACAATGTGGGATTGCATTCGCAGCTATAAATACACAGAATAATTTAGTTTCTCATGACCTATAACTGCTATTCCAGAAAGCTTAGCATGAATTGCAATTCAGCTCATATAGACTTTGTGATTCCAAAATTCAATTTCATAAGTCGTAATCAGCCACAAAAATGTTACAACAGAATATGAACAACATTAAAAGGCAATTTCCTCATTGTTGACTACTTATCAACTGACAACTTTGTCAATTGAAATTAAAACAATCAGTATGCTTTATGGTAACTGGTAAAAATGACTGTTTTTCCGATTTTAAATAAATGTACTCGAATCTATTTGGTCTGTGCAATGATAATTTTTTTAAAGTGAGATATGGACATGCTAATAAAATTGGTTTTACATTTGATAAGGAAGAAGAATCAAATCCTTTGGGAAAATTCAAACACCCATTTATATTGTGTTTTACTTTATTCATAACTACTCCTCAAAGGCTGCTAAGTCATTATTTGAAGGAACATTTTTCCAGCATATTTGTCATTTCAGAATTATTTTACAGATGTGATCATTTTATAGAGTTCTAGATATGCACATAACATAAAATATCAAGGGTTATCTAAGATGACTTCCTTAAGAAAAGCAAAAAAAATGTTGGAACATTGGCAAAGTCTTTCAGGAAAATGAGGGATCTGTGCTCATTTTGGACAGGTGGCTTTGAAGCCAAGAAGATCTGGGTTCAGGTCTCACCCCTGACCCATTCTGGCTATGGGATCTGGAGCAAGTCACTTTACCTCACAGTGCTCTAGGCAATTCTTTAATACTTGAAGTTGCAGAGAAGGTAGAGAGACAGACCCATGAAGTCACAAGTCTGGTCCCTATCCTAATTCCTATCCCTTTATCACTGCCGAGTAAATCACCTATCAACCAACACTTACTGAGACCAAATAGCTGTTTTTAAATCAAATAAAACATCTGATCCTTATCCTGAATTATTGACTTCCACTTGTCCCATCTAATTTCCATGGAGGTAGAATAAGGACCGCTGGGAAATATGGCATAGGACAAAATGAGAAGTTAACAAAATAGAGGATTCCTCTCAATTCCCTTGAAATTTATGAACAAATTCTCTGGGAATAGATAGAGGATAGGATTTTTGTGCCCTGATCCGTTCATCAAGGTCAGTAGATACCCATGCAGGGGATTATCAGGGATAGGGTGGAAGACATATATCATCTCTGTCCTATAATTCAAGCACATACACAATAAAATCTAACCACTCAGCAAAGGTAAGTTGCTGCACTCTAAATTTTAAAATCAAAGGGTTTTGTTGGCAGTGGTGGTTTGTTGGTTTATAAGTCTCATCAGTTGTGTCAAATGATACAAACATCAGGGTACAAGCTAAAAATTCAGCCAATTAAGCAGATGTTTTGATTTGCCTGATGTCACACATCTGGATGAGGGGAGGGCTACTTCACATATTTTAGGTGTCATATATATGCAGTAACAGAGACTGGCACAGGTGCCTGAGGCGGGAGGGGGTGGGAAACGATCCTGGGTATATACCTACTATAAACACAAAGGTGAGAGCTCAGAATGGGAGTTCTACTTAATATTAAAGGAGATGATTTAATTTTTTTGTGTGTGCCAGCTGCTGGATAGTTTGGCTGTTTCGTTTTGTTTTTCATTTCATGAAGTTGGGGGAAGAAAAACCAACCGCCTGTACTTCAGAATCATTACCTCACATTTGGAACAAAACCCAAAAGGTAGTGGTTAGCTGGCAGATATGCACATTTTACCATATGCCATTGTTTACCTAAAGTGAAGGCTTGGACAGGAAGTGAGATAATGACTAATGGTTAAAAACCAATGCTGTAAGGTAGCCAAAATGATACCTCCATTTCTAGAAATGAGACCCTGAAGTTACATAAGATTTTAATAGGCTTGATTTATAGGACTGTGAGATGCTATTTTTAGTAGCTCACAGTCCAATAAATCAACTGTTAAAATACTTTATGATTCCATCTACTTCGGTTAGACTGTGAGCAGAAATGCTATGAATACCCCTAGAATGAATACTACGTTATTATAAAGAATTAGAGTGTATATAGTATTGTCGTTCCAGCCCCCCAACAAAGAGTAAAATCCTCTTTTTTTGGGCTGGGTTCAAAATGTTAGTTGACCACATTGGATTGCTCTAGAGCAGGCATTTTTAATCTTTTTCTGTGTGTGTCACTGACCCCTCTGGCAATCTGGTGAAGCCTATGACTCCTCCTTGGAATATTGTTTTTAAATAATTGGAGGAAATGCTAAATTTCAGCTGAAGGATTGTGAAAATAAAGGTATAATTTTTCCCCATCTGAGTTAATAGATCCCCTGAAACCTATCCATGAACTTCTTGGGGGCAGGGAGGTGTCTGTGGATCACAGGTTAAAAATCCTTACGTATATTTTGACTTTTAATGGCATTTAAGAAAAAAGGGTCCAAGCAGCATACGGTGTCACAACAGAACACTATCTATTGAAGAGCTACCAGGGTTGGGCGATTGAGGCTGTTAGGAATAAAGAAGGTTCTAGCTGGTTTGGATCCTCACTTTTCCCAGTCCTAACAATCAATAAAAATAAGACTAGAAAAGAGATTTCAAACCAGAATTGCTGATACTAATTTCATCTTTAAGGGGGAAAAACAAGCTTCCATCCCTACCCACATTAAAATAATTATCTAGTACAACAATTACAAATCACAGATGAGTAAAAGCAAGTCATTGGGGACTTAATTGGGCTGAAACTCTCCCTTCCAGTTCTGTTTTAAATCAGTTGCTACATCCCTAAATGTGTGCATTGCTGACCAGAATGGCTAGTATCTCTGACAACATTTTTCCCATCTGAACTGCCTGTTGTTTTACGGACAACACATTACAGACTTTCTATCAAGGTAAATGGGAGAAAAGGATGTTTACTTAATAATTACTTAATAATACACTATTACTGCTGAAGTTAGAATTGTTAATGAGTTGGACATATGAAATTGCAAGAGCACTGTCATTCATATTTTACAGATGACGTTAGTATCCAAAGATAGGTACCTTTAGATACTAAACACCATCTTTAAGATTATGCTTACAGTTTTGTGGACATACAAAAGTGGATACTTGGGAAAATTATTTTTCTATCATTCTTTTCCCCAAAAAAGTATCAAGTGATACACTCATACACACACACACACAATGGGCTCAGGGAATTCAGTTCAAAATAAGAATTGGGTTAGGAAGACCTATAAAGGTATTGTTAGTAAACCAAATATGATTTCACCAGACCATCATAATCCATATTGACCACTTGTAAGCAGCATTTAAATCTGAAGGCAATGAAGTTGTCAGGAAGATTCAGAGCAAAAAGTATGTGCATCATCACTGTCTCTAATGTAGAATGAAGTATATGTATTTTTTGGCAATAAACTCCAAGTCTACTTACTGCTTTAAAGACCAAGGCAAGAGCCTTAATTTCCTCTAACCTTCTCTTATCACCAACAACATATCAAGAGTAAATTGTGCAGCTTCACAAATGAAAGTAATTTAGAGCAGATTCAACATGAATGGTGGATTGTTAATGAGTTTCAGCAAAAATCTTTGTGTAAAGGGCATCTAAAAGGTATGATAACTGGCATGGTAAGGCTAACCACTTCATTGTAGTCCCAACCCATAATGGTTGAATTGCAACATCCTAACATTCACAGAAGCCATTTTTCATCTAGACCTTTGGGTATTTTTTTTATCAATTTTCACTTATACCTGAATACTTCTCCCCATCCCCTTTGTCCCTAAGGATTTCCTTCCTTAAAAAGAGAGAGAAAAAAAAATGTTACTATTAATCTGAAGAGATATTTTCAGGGAACACCTGTGCTTTTAAAAAACACTTAGGGGAGGAAAGAAACTTAAGCACTGTTTATAATAAGGACTGATTTGAGAAATTATCTAAACATTATTTCGAATGCATTCATTATTTATGAAAAAGTCCCTCCACCGTTGGGGTATAAAGAGGACGCTGTCTACACCTCTTAAATTAAACAGCTTTAAAACAGCAATTTCTTAAAGGTCTTCAAAAATTTCTCCTACTGGCTCTAAGCCCCCCCACCCCAACTTCCCCCCCCACTCCCCCGCCCAAAAGAAGGTATTTCTTTAGCTTGATTATGCCTCTAGAAAAGTTGTTTTCATACCAGGCAAAGGAAAGAAGCGAGAAAAAAACAAACAAAAAAAGAATATCTCTATAAAAACCACAGGGTGGGGGTGGGAGTGATACCCGAAGTGAAAGCTCCGGCTCACCTTTGTACCCCGAGCTCCCTCCCTTAGGTTGAGCCTTCCTGCTACGGATTTGTTAGACCAGGGACTTGGCCATTCTCTGCTCGGGGAACAGAGACTGATTTTCCCCCCAAAACAAGCAAGGATGATATTTGTACTGTTTTCACCAAACAACGATTTTCTTTCCCTGTGCAGCGCCACGCACTTGCTAATTACAATCATAGAGAAACGGTCTCAGATGCGGGAAAGATGCCCGTGACCTTTGGTTAGCACCAACGGGAGCCGTTCCGCCCTAGTAAAGCTTTCCTTATTACCGCGCTCCCGGGCCTTTTGCTTTGGATTTGGGAATTATGTTTCAGTCCAGAGCCTCCAGAACTTCCGTGTTTCAGCGAGGCATTTTCATTGCGCTCAGTCAGTACTCACCACTCGGGAGCTATTGGGAGGAAGAGTCACATCTTAAACTGAGAACCCTTAGCCCACAGGGGAGAGAACCTTCCTCCCACATCTTCGCGTTGCAGCAGTAGTGGGTATCTATCTACCCAGGGTGAAGTAACCGAGGGGAAAGCATTAGTAGCAGCAAGCCCGTCCCCGACCCGCCCCAGTTCCAGGAGCCTCGGAGCTGCCTGGTCCTCTGGCACATAGATTGTCCCTGCAATTGTAAACCACAGGCTGTCCCCCAACTAGTATGCACGGGTTCAACGCACCCCTAGAAGCTAAGATAGCTACCAGACAAGTTGGAAAATCATCCCTGGCGCAAATGAAAAAACAAAACAAAAATCCCAAAACGTATAAGGTACAGTCTAAAGCTGAGCCAGTGATCGCTTCTTTCTGGATAGGGAGAAGAAGTCCAGGCAATCAATGTCTCCCCCACCTCCCTACATCGTCCTGGGCACTCAACAGATGTGCCGAACGCTTTCGACCACCGAGGGGTCAATGTCCCCAGTGGAAGGCTTGAGGTGCCAAGTACATGGAATGGCACTGGCTCCGAGAGAGGGTGATCCCTGCCTCCAGAAAATAAAGGTGTACTTTTAAAAAGTGTGTCGGGGGTGGGGGGAGACGCCCCAGTAGGTGATTGCCTAGTCCACGGAAAGTTGAGGCTTACTGAAAGAGAAAGCAAGCAGGAGAGGGAGCTGCGAAGCCGGGGCGGAGGGGAGAGCCACCAAGTGGGACTCTCTTTTCCTCACCTCTCCTTTCTTTTCTCCGGGGTAAAGCGAGCCCCAGGGGTAGTAGCCAGTTCCACTTGTTGGAGCGCTTGCCAGTCAGCCCGCGGGGCTGCCAGCCGAGAGGGAGGAAAATGCGGAGCCGAGTGGAGCATCCTCCTCCCACTGCTCTGGGGACTGCCAGGGATAAGGGAACCCACGGGGCAAGTCCCTATCGAGCCTTCCTCCCACCCCCCTCCCCAGGGGGGAGACCGGTGGGACTCACTGAGCCCCGAGTCCCGAGGGCTAAGTTCCCCCGAAGTCCCATAGCGAGCGCGGGAGAGCTAGGGGGCCCCGGGAGGAGCGCACCTACCTCCCGAGTCCGAAATCAAGTTTGGGCTGCACTGCCAGGTGCTCAGCGGCGCCGGCCTCTGCCCAGCCCTGGGAGTTGTCGGTGCGCGGATGCCTCTGCCTGTGCCGAGGTCGGTGCCGGGGACTGGACAGTCTCCAGAGAGGAGTGACTATAAATCCACATTACTGCGGCTGCCGAAGAGGCGGCAGTGGCAGCTCAGCTGTCCGCATCTCTGAGCTGCCAAGGAGTAGGAGGACGGTCGGTGGCGGCAGTGGCTGGGACAGGGGCAGGGACACGGGACACGGGGCAAGAGCCCGAGCTGTTCCCTCCCCACTCTCCTCCTCCTCCTCCTCTGGCGCCTATGCCAGGGACTGAGCTCAGCTCAGGCAGCAGCTCGGAAGGCGCTCGAGCTCGAAGTGTCAGAGTCGATCGGGTGTCTGAGTGCGTGCCTGTGTGTGTGTGTGTGTGTGTGTGAGTGACAGAGAGAGAGAGAGAGAGAGAGAGAGAGAGAGAGAGAGAGAGAGAGAGAGAGAGAGAGAGAGAGAGAGAGAGAGAGAGAGAGACCCCGAGTGTCTGTGTATGCTCAAGTCTCTGAATCTTCGAGTATGTGTCTGAGTATGTGTGCGTGAGAGGAGTGAGAGGAGAGAGAAGACAGAAAAATGAGAAAAGGAGGAAAAGAAAGAGAAGAGAGAGGGAAGAAGGAGGAGAGAGAGGGAAGAAAGAGAAGAGAGAGAAAAGAGAAAGGGAAAGAGAAGATGCGCGTAGGAGAGAAGAGGAAAGCAGAGAGGAGAGGAGAGCCGAAGCTCTGTGGACTGGGTGACTGGGAGGTGAAACTCTGAGGCTCCGCCAAAGCTAGCCCTGCTGGGGCTGCTGCGGCGGCGGCTGCTGCCAGTGCCACTGCTGCCGCCGCTGCTGCTCTCTGAGGCTGAGGCTGCTGCCGCTGCCGCTGCCGCTGGTGCAAAAAATGTTTCTCAGCTACTCGAGACCAAAAAAACCTGCCCTGTCTACTGAGCATGCCCGGTTTGACAGCTCCACAGCTACCAGAATTTTTTTTTCCGCTTTCCCTAAGACTCCAGGTTTTAGCCGCAGCTGAGACACGGGGAGAAGGAGGAGGAGAAGGAGGAGGGGCAGAGGTGCAGGTAGCCAGCCTAAAGGACTGGGGCAAAGCGCAGAAAAGATAGCGGTGGTGAGGTGGGCAAGGTGGGGGGGAAAGGAGAGGAGAGCTGAGAAGTTACGGAGGTGTAACGAACTGGACTTCGCATGCAAAGGCTAGGTTTCCGTGCATTGGCTTATAAAGAATGCAAAGTCTCTTCACAGTATAACTTTGGCAAAAGGGAAAAAAAAAGAATTTTGTATTTTCCCCCTCCCAAAGACAGACACAGATACACAGAGACACACACCCAGACACACACGCACGCACACACACCTCGCCAAAGTCCCCAAGGACCTGGTCTCCGCAAATCTTGAAATAGGCTCGGAACCTAATCGTCCCCGATGCTTGCACCTCCCATGCTCCGGGCTGCCTCTCCACGTTGGGAGCGCCTAATGTCAGGCACTGGAAACCCCAAGTCCCCCACCCCGAAGCAGAGAGGAGGAGATCTCCAATCGCTTGGGGAACTTGCCTTCCCCAGCCTCCTCCCAGGCACCCGCAGCCCGGCCCCTTGGGTGGCTTGGCCCCGTACTTGTACTGAACCTCAAGCTCTGCCCCTTAGCCCCTGATCCTTCCCAGCCCACCCACCTCAGCTTCAGCGAAAAAGCGGAGAAGCGGAATCTTGCCCTGAAACTCCCTCCTCGAGTTCTATCAAGCCGACTGGGCATGCTCGGGAAACCGGGGCATTCGGACGCGGACAGCGCTAGGCAGCCGCGGCACAGCCGCACCGCCCGGCCAGATGTGAGTTGGCATTAGCAAACATTTGCACTAGGATCCATCACTCGGGCCAGTGACTGGGCTGGGGCGGGGGACGCCGACCACAGGAGCTAGCCGGCCCGTTTCTTCACATAACTGACACCGCGGGAGATACCATGTACAGGGCTGCGGGCACCCACAAAGTAGAAAAATTAGCTTCGCCTTGAGTCCTCTCCCTTCCCGCCCCTAGACAGGCAGGGGGCACGAGGGAGCGGTATAGGCGGGGGGGGGGGGTTGGTTGGAGGGAGTCTACACGACAGTTTCCAGGTACTGCTAATTTAGTGGGTTGAGGAGGGCGTAGGAGCTTCTTCTCTGAGCTAAAGATGTTTGCTTGTTAGTTTACTGGTAAAGAAACGCAAGATGGGTGTGTGTGTGTGTGTGTGTGTGTGTGTGTGTGTCTGTGTGTCTGTGTGTCTTTACGGGGCTGCCTGCAGGGGGTGGGGGTGGGGGGGAGTATTAAAATCCACCAGTCAAGTTGAGAGCACATTGCGGGGTGACGGTGAGGCGTGTTTTGAGCTTTAGCACTAATTACCGGGAAGAGTTGCTCCGAGGTGCTGCCCTGCGTTCACCGCAGCTTCCAGCTCTTACTCCTCCGAGACAGACAGACACAGACACACAGACATACACACACACTCACTCACGCACATCTTGTCAGTCGTCGGGAGCAGTACCGGTCCTAGGCAGACCGAATGTCTTGTTCGTGATCTAGAGAGACCTTAATCTTAACCAAGCCAGGCTCCTCTGGCTATGGTAGAGGTAGTTAAGGGAGAC